>NW_020527732.1:0-219539 GCF_003368295.1 Carassius auratus
ACTTTTCCTTGAATTATAAGGCGTGATAACTTTATTGAAAATTGATAGGTCTACAGTGGTGTGCTGGACATACCACGGTTTGATCTGCAGTAATTTACAGTAAGAGATATCACAATAATTGATATGAAGAATGTAATATTGACATATTAATGAGTAAATTACAGTGCCCTGTGATTAGTATTGGTATTGGCAATTGAGCTATTTTTCATAATCAATAAAATTAAATGTAACTGTCATCTGAGATATATATTAATCAAATTCTTGATTAATTATTCAAATTCCCTATATATCATTTGAGTTAATTACTATGTAAAACTCATTGTTGTTACATTTTGGTGGAGGAACGCGGGCATTTCAAACTTCGTTTTGTGAGCAATCAATCTGTGTATATGGTTTTTAATAATTTCTGCACGTGCGCTATGAAATTATGTAACGTTACTGGTGAGATAAGTCGCAAGACGCGAACTCACTCAACTGACTGAGGCAAAAAGCTGGTCAGTCAGCGCTAGGTATTTGTAGAAACTTAACAGTATAGTCACTGTTATTTTAATGAAAGTAACTGCAGTATAATGTTATAAGTATCCCTGTTAAAGAAAGACCAAATCTTTTACAGTGAGAACATTTTAATAATGAATTAAATTAAAAAGATGAAGAATCTTTTATTAGTTGCAACATTAAATCTGAACATTGAGCGATGTTCCTCTGATTCAGTAAAAAGCCTTGTTATTAAATATCGTTTTGAATTCATGGTAAACCACATGATATTCAAAAAAATAACGATAAAAACTCCTGGTCTAAGAATTGGCTTAGCTACCCGATTTAAAACCTAAAACATTTAAAATCATAAGTGCTATTTTGATAAATGTCTATTGGAGTCAACAGTTGGAAAATTCCTGTTTTTGTTACATTTGTGTTTCGGAAGTGAACGGATCCTTCCTTCAACCTATGTTAATATAGCACCTCAGAGATTAAAACTTTCTGTTTGTTACTTGTGATTTTTGATGCAGAAAATCAGCCTGACAAATGATCAGATAAATTCTAAGTCCTATTGAAATTGTAATTCCTCTATCTAAAACAGCTAGAGGGAACGTGTGGGTTTAGAAATTTCAGGGTACACCCTGCTTTCTGATTCCAGCTTGCATGAGTGCAAAGCTGCCAACACTGTGGCCATTTTCAGATAATTGCGCTCTGATTGCTAATTTATAATCCCCTGTGATGTATATTTGAATTGGATGTCTAAATTCTCGATAATTATTTGCATTTACAGCTTTGCTCGTGCGAATATTATTACAGGGAAACAAAAGAATGTTCCCTGCCTTTGAACTGTTTACATTTACTTTGAGTTTGGTTCAAACATGATTTGAATTAAAATGTAATTGTTAATAGTGGAAATCTAGATGTGTCAGGTCAACCACTGATTGACCCACTTTAGAAGGTAAGCCATCTAGTGGCAGTCTCCTGTTAAATCGACTAACATACCTCTGTCTTTTCCATTCTGTTTTGAAGTGCATGCCCACTTCTACCCTTTTTAATTAATCTCACCCTGTTTGATTAATTTCATAATTATTAATGATAACTTACAAGCTATCATGGGTTATTATAGGATATTATTCAGATTTTCCTTTTAATTCTTACATGCTTATTTTAAATTTTGATTTAAACCAGTTTTGAATTTTTAATTTGAATTAAGTTTTCTGCTCAGCAGGTTAAAGACAGAGAAGCAGTACTTACCCCCACCTTGTGGTGAAAACCAGCTACTCCTTCTCCTTGTTTCATTCCTGTCTTTTATTTTGATTTGTATTATTCTTTCTTCTCTCTTTTGATTTAGGTTATTTTAATAATTACCATTATTATAATTCCCTTTCTTTGTTTTATCATTATTAGGTAAAGCTGTTACCTTTCCTTTCTACATAGTTACTCAATTGATGTTAAACAAACCAAACCTTAATTAACTTAAAGTTTCCTTTGTTCATCCTTTGTGTATTTGATTGTAGAACTCCCTTGGTGATTGGACAATCACCTCAGGTTTCCAGTGAGCAAGGGGGCCGACCGGCGTTACCAACACTGGCTGCGAGTGAAACTCGGTCCCTCTTATCTCTGTTCGTTTGCGGCACGCAGTGGAGACATCAGCAATTTGGCACTCCAACGGTGATCAATCAGTCCAGCCGACACACGACGCAATCTCTGGGACCAGTACCTAAACCGGGGGCTAAATCGGGGCCCACTTTCTTTTCGAAGAGAGGGTTCTGGGGAACAGCCCAATTTTGTAGTGCTGTCTAGCGGTTGACATCTTGGTGTTGCCGGTTGTGTTAAAAGTCACAAGCTGTTTGAGAGGGCGCAGCGTCAGAGTAACGGAGGGCCAGGGACACTGCGGTTGAGTGTTTGGGAGCGCCAGGGAGGCTGACCGTGCCGCTGGATTCCACCCAGGTGAACCAAAAGTGATAAAACCTATCCACTTATTATAAGCCACAGAATATTAGATATTCCCCCGGATATATTTTAAGTGTTCTGACCCTTTTGCTTCTTTAAGCCACACCATATTTCTAGGTTTCCTACCCAGATAGCCCACTCACCTGTTGGCCCTATCTTAAAACCTAGCAGTAGGCTCAGGCCTCCTTATTCCCACTAACACATTGTGTTTCTATTGTTTTCATCTCATTTCAAGTGTTGTGTTTCACTTTGATCTTTTTCTACCACCTGTTCTGTTGTGATTTGTTTCTTTCATTTCACATAGAGACAGTAACCTGGGAGCCACCAACGAAGTTAAATAGTAGAGCGACAACCAGCAGCCGGTGTCATCACACGACCCGCTAGGCTACTGCCTGTCAAATCTCCATTTCAGGTCCTTCGTTGACCCAAGTTAATTGGCTACTTAACTGTCTGACTGTTTGCATCAGTCAGCCCCAAAATTCTCATAAACGGCACAGCCCGTATGAATATAGCTCGTTAAACGTAGAACGAACTTGCATTGGTCTTTTTGTGTGTGTGTGTGTGCTGTGTTTCTCTCACCGACAGAGAATCAGGTTGTTCCAGGCATCCAGTCCAGCAGTCCACGGGGGCCACCTCTCGACATGGTTGAAAGCAGTGACGACCCCCTTCCTGCCCAAGGACGCCAGTAACCTGCAGCACCCAGAGCAACTAGACACCGAGCTAGATGAACTGATGGCACGCGATCCAAACCAAAGCGACTACTACAGAGAACTCGCCAGGATCTTCGGAAGCCTAGTTCACATTCTCGTCACCCAGGCACGGCTCAGTGAACGGAGCAACATCGCGGAGGAGGCCTGGAAGGACCAGGCCCCAACCCAGAGTCATCTTGATCAGCTTCTCCTCGAGACCCAGAACCAGCGCGAGAAAGAGGACGACACAGATCCAGAGCTACGGACAGGAGTTGAAAGACTTCACAATGCCCTGCAAGATCTTCGCCTCGACACAGATCAAAGAGAACAACTGGAGAGAGAAGCCAGAAAAGACCTTAACAAAAAACTCCAGCAAGGTGACGCTCTCCTAAAAAGAGCAGAGACTGAATTGAAAGAAAGAGACTATAAAACCTGGGCCTGCAAAACACACTTGCAAGCGGCCCGAGCTAAATTCAACAAGCTCCAAGATGAACTTGACACTGTTCACACCGAACTGAGACAATCTCACAGGTTACAGAGTGGCTGGATCGGAGAAACGCACACCACAAAATTTCTCCCGGGCCGCCACTCCAACCCTTTCAGCCAAGAACCCAGAGCTGGAAAAGGGGGTGTAGTCTCCCTTCTAAGGAAATCACCAGCCAGCTTACAAGAACATCTGTCAACAACGGAGGGAAGAGAACCCTTCCAGAGAACGCATGTCACCAAACCCTGCACTGCTCACAGAGAACTTCACAAGCTAACCAGAAGCATCTCTACATTCAATCCAGATCCTGCAGGAGGACATGGCGTTCATGCTTCTTTACAAGCCAGTGAATTTCATTTGCAAACTGTCGCTAACGTGACAGATGTGAATACATTGTACCTGTTAAAAATCACGTCCAGCCGTGATGTGCATTGCTTTCTGGATCGTCAACCAGAGACTGTCAAAGCGTACTACCAGCAACTGCTACAGACTTTGATTCTTGAATTCTCTGATCCAAACTCAGATCATGGGCTCCTTATTGCTATGGACCTCAAACAGGGCCGATTTGAAAACCCACAGACTTTCTGTAGTCAGCTACGAAACACCTACTTCGGAGCATGCAACGAACCAGGTATAGAACAGGATTTCAACTTAAAACTCTGTTCCTCCTAAACCTACATGCCAGTTGGAGTTTTCATCTCAGAGTCCCAGCGTGTCCCCGTAACAGGACTACACAAGAGTTACGGAACTTAGCCCACAAAGCTTGCACCAAGCAAAAGACTATTTGTGAAAAGACTGTGAAATACCCCAAAGTCTCTGTCTCTGAGCACTGCTTGGAGTTAACCCTAGATGGCGCCCTACAACACCACAGTCACAGACATTTTTACAGAGAGTCAATACCATTCCAAGCCAGCAGAGGGCAACACAGTGCAGCCACGTCTGAGACAGCAGAGATCCTGAGGGTGCTGAAAGTGCTTCTTCACATGAAAACTCACAAGGAAGATGAGCCAAGCACCCAGAACACTGCCCGTCATCTACAGACCACAGAGCTAACTGTCACAGCACAAGGTGACAGCAACACCCAAGCTCCACAGTCAACACCTGCACACCCTGAACGAGACAGCACAGGTCCTCACGCCAGGTACCACAAACACAAGGTACCAGAAAATGCTGTTTCGACTACCTGCCTTCGCAGCGAGCTACACAAGACCACCACCCACCGATCGTCCCACCTGCCCTAATGCCAACATTCCTGGGCAGCCCTGTCAAAAAGGGGGTGGGTCGAAAAGGAGTCAACAGGGAAGACCTGATCGACACAGGATTAAACCTGACGGTGATCTCATCTTACCTTTTCAAAAGACTCCAATTTGAAGCTAAGAGACAAGATCGAACTCTTACACCTCAAACTTATGAACTGAATGTACAGGTGTACAGACAGGATGACATCCAGTTTGAACAGGTTGTTTCCATTCACCTGACATTCGTTCCGATGAGTCTAATACATCCCATGTATGTCCCACCAATGAACACTCATACATTGCTCATCGACAAAGACCTGCTAGAACACTTTGACCCTTTTCTGAACTTCAAACAGCTAAAAGACTTTGCTCAAGTGCGAGAACCTCTTTCTCTCCAGCCACACAGGTTGCTAGAGCCAGACTGTCAGGTCGCAGAGGTCATGGGAACTCCCACAGAGCCAGACGGTCAGGTCACAGAGGTCACGGGAACCCCAGCAGCCAGCCATGAGTAAAACGCCCTAACAACAGGCCCAAGTTCAAGCCTCTGTACCTTAGTCAACAAACAGGGTACGGTGGTACCAGCTTACACCAAAGGGGTCGCTGTTCGGCTCAACCTGCAAGGTGGTCAAACCTTACACCACACGCTGGGTTTCTTCCAATCCTCACCTGAATGTGTGGAACTCGGACTCACACTTGCAAACAACAAGCATGTCAAACACCAACACCTGTTCCAGCAATGTGATAACATCACAAAAACACACAATGTGATCGTGTACTGGAAGAATGTAAAAGGACACTCGAAGTTACCAAGTCTAGACGAGGACTTTAAAGATCACACTGACACTCTTGCCAAAACTGGCACACTAAACAACATTCTGTGGTCACTCCCAACCCACCCACCCACATTCAAGGTTGAAGTGATTACACACAGCACAAGAACTTTACTAGCTAAACTGCCTACCTCAGAATCGCTTACGCAGGCTCCGTTGTCTACACAGACCAACATAGCGGACATGCGGGCTTCTGAAACCTTGATAATGACTTTGTTTTACCACCTCTCAGACCCCTCCATCCACCCTGGCAACCAGTCTACAGTCACTGACAACCAAAGCCCCAGACCACTGCATGATACACAAACCATGCTGCGTGCACAGAACAATATTGTGGGTTGTGCACCGTCTGACATCACAATGCCAGGGCGTGTAATGCCACGGAGCAAAAGGGGGATACTGCCAATATATTTCCATGACGCAGCATGTGCTGCACCACGCAGCACCAGAGCCACTGACACAACACTGAGGCAAGCGTCATGCCAGCAGCAAGATGTGGCAAAACATGGGCGAGGGCGAGCTAAACCCAGTCACCGCCCACGAAGCAAAGAGACTGTCCTGTCCAACCAAAGACAGGCCTTGTTTGTTTCTTTCTCCCCTTTCTCTCTCTCTCTCCCTATTATCTGTACCAGGATGATGCTGCGGTTTGCCGTGCCGTGCTGTCAGCCAAAGAGAGGACAGCTGCCACTGAGAAAACCGCTGAGACTCCTGACTACCGATGACAGGGCACACTACCCCAGCACTGTAACCGAATACAGCTGTACAAGGTTCCGATGGAGAGAGGACTCCCTCACTCACACTGAGGCCGATGTCAAACACCTGTTCAGCCAACATGAGAAAGTGACGGTTACACAAATGGAGTTAGGTGGACACCACCACCGCTCCAAACAGTTCCCGGGAGCTTTGCTTAGAGCCGCTGCTGCTGCCGCCAGAATGTTTAACATTGTTATGTCCAGTGCCAATGCAGCGAACCAGACTGTAAACTCCTTGAAACCACTGTTTACTGTCTTCCAGAAGAACTTTACCCAGACTCAGCTGTTTACAGCATTAACAACAGCCATGCTGTGGGAGGTTAGCTCCTCCAATGACAGCCTAACCACGAGTAAAACCCCACCGTACATGATATCTTTAAGCCTTGTGTTAACTGTGCTGTCTTACGCCATCACCATGCCAGCTGACCTGCTACAAATACACCTGGCCAACTCTCTGGATAGCGCCTTCCTACGGCACGTAAACCCCAAACAGAGAGAAGTGAACGTGCTCCTGAACCAACTCATCAGCGAGTCAAACCAAGTCTACAGACCTAAAGACATTGTCAGTGTCAGGATGTGGAAGAGCAACACCCACACCAAAACACACATTCCAAATGTGGTGGCCTACCACGACAGCAACACACAGCTGTACCTGGCCCCAAACATGCACATGTGTACTTTAACCAAAGACATTCATTATCTCTGCCTAGCAAACCCTTCCTCAGACACAACTCTGAAGGAATCTGCGAGCTGCAACCCTGGGTCAGCGATACGCGCTGCCCTGCCGAAGCCAAGCCTCGTACACAAGTCACAGAAACGCAAGCAGAGATTGTGGGTAACAGATGGCTCGTCAACACTCCTGTGCGCTCAGCTATGCTGACCTACGACCAGCATGACACCGCCACCCGTGCCAACCTGCTGGACCAAGTACTGAAAGGTACCACCCAACACATTGACATTACTCCTGTCGATACAGCCCTCCAAGCACTGTCTCGACAGCCCATTCTGAACCAGTCATCTGCGGTCCTAGCCTGGACTGCTGCCGACACTGCACGGTGCATCTCCACCGTCATTGGTCCCGCCCTTACTCTTGGCGTGACCTTCATCCTATACAGGATACTCAACGAGATGCAAACCTCTACAGCCAAACTCACGACAACTGTGGCTGGAGGTCTCCGATGGAATCCCCGGAAAAGGGACGCAAAGTCAAAGACAATACCGAACCTCACCAAGCTGAATCCTCAGCTTCAGGAACCACCTGTCATCATGACCCACCTGCTGCATGACCATCACGATTCACCTGTCATCTGCCCATCCGGATGATTGCCGTCCGATGATGTCCACACAGGGACTTCATCTGACGTAAAGGGGGAGATGTAACAGATATGCAGGTCAGCGATTCATGGGTTAAATTCTGTTTTATAAATTCAGACTGTTGGTACTAAATGCCAGCCTGGCTGGACTTAAATTACTTTACGATACCCATGCGAGCCTCAAAGGATACCTGAAACCCCCCCCAAATTCCTCCAACACACTGGAGACAAAGGAAACCTTTTTGTATAAGTTCCTTACTTTCATTTTATTATTAATATGTATTTTAATTATGTTTTTGGATTGCATAAAATGGTTAATCCTTGTTATGTGAAGAGTATAAGTTGCAAGCTCATACTTTAGGAAATGTCTCTCCTCACTTTAACTTTCTCAAAAAGAAATGTTCTGCAACCCCCACACTCCTTGGTAGCTCGTAAAATTTTACGACCACACAGGACAGGAGAGAAGCCAAGTCACTGGCTTCTTTTGAACAATGCATTCTATGGAATGTATTCATTAACTTTCTGTTTTCATGTTTTATAAATGTATTACGTATTCCCTTTTGGTACATTTAGATGTTTCCCAACATCTGCAGTGTTATCATTTGTTAAACAAATCTTTAAATGTGTAATTCGATCTAAAAATTAGATCTTTGGTCATATATATATATTATGTCTAGTCTTGTTCTAATCGTCATGCTTTGACAGACCCACTTATCTAAAGTAAAGTAATGAAAAATGTATTATTCTGGAATTACGAACGTGCTAGAATATCCCTGATGAAATCGGACAAGTCCTAAATCATTAGGGTGGGTTGTTCCCAGAGACAAAGGAACTTTCCCGCCGCTTCAGATCGCGGATGTTCATTGGGTGGTTCACGCGAAAAGAGGCGTGAACATCTCAAGCTATAAGAGTCGACCGAACAAGGTCCGCCTCTCTCTTCTGCTCTTTTTCCCGTTCTCCGTTCTCGGACACGTCGCTCCGCGCGGCCTCGGGCCGCGCTCAGTTCTCCTCCCCCGTCAGCACACGGACTGAGGAGAGGAAAGCCATTTTCATGGCTCATTTGGAAACTTTCATTTTCGTTGTTTTGTTTTCTTTTCTTTACTAAGTTTATTCAACTATTCGCCTCTCCACACAATGAAGACGAATTCTGGAACATTGTTTGTTGAACCTTTCAAATACCGCGCGAAGATGAACGAACACCTCTTTGCAACAAAGGAACACGTGACTCCACGCTCACGCCAAGATCCAGCGCAGCTTGCACGCGCGTCACACGGCCTCCGGCCCACGCGCGCAGTTTTCAAAGGACCACGTGACATCACACGTGCGTCGCCGTTACCACGCTCACCCACTGGGCCATGCAAGTATCGTTTTCTATGGAGATTTAAATGCTGCTTTAAAGTGTTGCTATTATTTGATTCGTTGTTGGTTCCACTAAGGTTTACTGACTGATTTTCATACCTGAGCTCATTCTGTGATCTCTCTCGCTTTCTCCACTTCTCTCTCTCTCTCTCGCTCTCTCTCTCTCTCTCTCTCTTTTATTTGGATTCCGTCATGTCTTGTAAATGTTTGTCTGTATTTTCGTACGCATATTTACTCTGTGTGATTTGTAGTTTGATGTATTACTAGTTGAATTATTAAAAACCCATATATAAAATGATTGGCCTGGACTCCACCCCACTCACATTACGAGTCACTGAAATGTTCTGATCTTTAGCTACAAGCTCTAAATTTAGAAACTAAATTTATCATAAGGATAGGATAATATTTTCATGGCCAGAGAATACTTTTCCTTGAATTATAAGGCGTGATAACTTTATTGAAAATTGATAGGTCTACAGTGGTGTGCTGGACATACCACGGTTTGATCTGCAGTAATTTACAGTAAGAGATCACAATAATTGATATGAAGAATGTAATATTGACATATTAATGAGTAAATTACAGTGCCCTGTGATTAGTATTGGTATTGGCAATTGAGCTATTTTTCATAATCAATAAAATTAAATGTAACCGTCATCTGAGATATATATTAATCAAATTCTTGATTAATTATTCAAATTCCCTATATATCATTTGAGTTAATTACTATGTAAAACTCATTGTTGTTACACGTTTTTAGGCGCGATATGTGAACGGCCCCTAAGGCGCTCGCTCACTCAGCACGCGCTGAAGGCTCGTTGCAAAATGTCTAATGCATTTAACAGACCAGAAATAGAAGATCCTCCAATAACCAACAGGTCTGTTTGGGTGCACTTTGGATTCCCTGTAAGCTATAATGATAATGGTGATGATAGAATGAATGGTAAATAGTGAGATCTCATATCCGCGGCTATAACGTAAATGTAACGTAAATGTAGTCTTTTGCCCTGTTTGAATCAGTTGGAAATATCGGTTTAAATGCTGCGGGGATAGTTTGTTGCGTGTATGTTTCTCCTTTTTTTCGTCTTTTCCCAGATACTGACACAATAAGGTGATGTCGCCGTAAATGAGTTGACATGTTTCAAGTATTCCCGCTGGTGTTTTTTTTTTTTTTTTTTTATTCCCGCTGGTGTACCCTATTGTCATGTTGCAGATGCGACATACCGTTGTTTTTTTATCCACCACTCTCTTGCCATCACCATTATAGCTTACAAGGAATCCAAAGTGCACCCAAACACCAGACCTGTTGGTTATTGGAGGATCTTTTATTTCTGGTCTGTTAAACGCATTGGCCATTTTGCAACGAGCCTTCAGCGCGTACTGAGTGAGCGAGCGCCAGCTGAGTAGCCTAACATAAACATATAACTATTGTGTATGTTTCTCCTTTTTTTCGTCTTTTCCCAGATACTGACACAATAAGGTGATGTCGCCGTAAATGAGTTGACATGTTTCAAGTATTCCCGCTGGTGTTTTTTTTTTTTTTTTTTTATTCCCGCTGGTGTACCCTATTGTCATGTTGCAGATGCGACATACCGTTGTTTTTTTATCCACCACTCTCTTGCCATCACCATTATAGCTTACAAGGAATCCAAAGTGCACCCAAACACCAGACCTGTTGGTTATTGGAGGATCTTTTATTTCTGGTCTGTTAAACGCATTGGCCATTTTGCAACGAGCCTTCAGCGCGTACTGAGTGAGCGAGCGCCAGCTGAGTAGCCTAACATAAACATATAACTATTGTGTTTTTTTTCTTCTTCGGGTGTGTCAGGGGCGTTGCCTGTTACGTCGTTTGGGTTATTGGGCTACCTTGTTGAACGCATATCATTATATTTCTCTTTTTCTTTTTTCAAATATAATTAATTAGTCCAACAAACCGTTCGGTACATAATGCGTACCGCGTACCGAACCGAAAGCCTCGTACCGAACGGTTCAATATGAATACGTGTATCGTTACACCCCTAATATATATATATATTTAAATTTGCAATGTGCAATGCATCAACCTAACTGTGAATTGTTATAGCACTTATGTATTATTGCTCTTTTGTTGATTTTAATTTCTTCCATTGTCCTTATCTGTAAGCCACTTTAGATAAGTGTCTGCTAAATGACTAAATGGAAATATACATCTTCACATGCTGCTATGTCAACATCTAAATTTAGCTCTTCAATATCTTAATGATTTAGCAGTTAAATACATAGTTAAAAATTCACTTGGACATATGCATGAACAGCAGTGTGGAGACAGAGTAAAGAAAGCAGGGTCTCCATACCTCATATCTCTCAGATTAGTACATTTTGTGTGTATCAGTACAATGTGCCACAGCTGCTCTGAGCTTTGACTGCCTTCTGAGGAGAGTGCATGAAGAGTCCAGGCTTCTGCAAATGTGTCCAAGTCTGCCTGGATGCTTGAGAGAAAAGTGTACTGTACACTAAACAGGTCTTCAATAAGTCAAGCAGTCCTTAGGCCTCCAGCAAGTGCAGCATGTCTGAGTCCTTGATTCTGACATCACACCAAATGCATTCATGTACTTGCCTTGACAGTATACCAAATTTCTGGACTGCTTCTGAGATTAATTGGTAAGATGTCAAGGCCCGGTTGTTATTTGCTGCATTCATGTACACAACCTGCAATTACAAAGGGGGGAAAATAATGCAACAAAAAGAACATCGGTAAATACATTGGGATTGAATGTATTACAAGTTTCTTTTTCAATAAACAGGAATCTTTTTTCATAAACATCATAGTGAATGGACTGATCTTGATGGTAGATGACTAGTAACACTGTAAATCAAATGCAATCATGATGAAACCTGTGTTTTATAGGAACACAGACTAAACTAACCTTCAAATATTACGATGTATCTATTTAAAAGATTAAAGATAAAAAACTTTTTAAACACTTCACTGGCATTAATTTAGCTTATATATATATATATATATATATATATATATATATATATATATATATATATATATATATATATATGTGTGTGTGTGTGTGTGTGTGTGTGTGTGTGTGTGTGTGCATCATTAAAGTCTGTAAAATAGGTGTATCTCTTATTACAAGACTGCAATCATTAGCAATCAGAAGAACCCTCTTTTCTGAATAGTCATGAAGGTCTTTGAGGGACTGATTAAAAACGTCATCTGCTCCTCAATACCGGATACTTTGGACCCTCTTCAGTTTGCCTATCGCCCAAACAGATCCACAGATGATGCCATCTCTCACATCCTGCACTCTTCTCTAACACACATTGACAGCAATAACAGGAACTACGTAAGGCTGCTATTTACTGACTATAGCTCAGCTTTTAATACTATAGTCCCCTTAAAGCTAGCTTCTAAACTCATAGACCTCGGCCTGAATTCTTCACTCTGCGACTGGATTCTTGATTTCCTCACCGGCAGACCTCAAGTGGTGAAACTAGGCCAGTACACCTCCAGCTCCATCACCCTGAACGTAGGAGCCCCGCAGGGCTGTGTCCTGAGTCCCCTGCTCTACTCTCTCTACACACATGACTGCGTGTCTTCCCACAGCTCCACATCTATAATAAAATTTGCTGATGATACTGTGGTTCTGGGCCTCATTCACAACAATAATGAAACTGCATACTTGGATGAGGTAGAGAAATTCACATCATGATGCCCGGACAACTGTCTCTCTCTGAATGTGAGCAAAACTAAAGAACTGATTTTGGACTTCAGGAAGAGACAGCAGCAGCCCTATACTCCTCTTATGATCAGCGGGACTCCTGTGGAGAGGTTGAGCAGCTTCAAGTACCTTGGTGTAAACATCTCCGAGGACCTGACTTGGACCACTCACATTCAAACACAGGTTAATAAAGCCAGGCAAAGACTGTACCATCTGACTCAATGCATCTCAGTGTGGTATGGGAACAGTTCCAGTCAGGACTGCAAAGCCCTGCAGAGAGTTGTGCGCTTAGCTGAGCGCATTTCAGGGTCTGCTCTCCCCTCTCTGCAGGACATCTACCTCAAACGCTGCAGAAGTAGAGCTGCTAAAATCATCAAAGACTCCACCCACCCCAGTAACCATCTTTTCACTTTGCTGCCATCTGGTAAACACTTCAATAGCCTGATGGCAAAAACCGAGAGACTCAGGAGGAGTTTCTTCCCCCAGGCCATCAGGCTCCTAAACTCAAAACCAGCCTCTTAACATCCTCATGCCTCCACTTAATGTACACTCTATCAGTAAGATATTCATCATTCACTGCCTCACATTGACACACTGACAGTGTCACCCTGTTTGCACATTTGCTTCTTGTACATCCCTGTGTATCTTAATATTTAAGACTACAATATAATGCACATATGCACATTGTACATCCCTGTATATCTTAATATTTAAGACTACAGTTTACTTTCATGCACATTATTTTGCGTTCTATATTTAATTCTACAATATACAGTATTGTTCAAAATAATAGCAGTACAATGTGACTAACCAGAATAATCAAGGTTTTTAGTATATTTTTTATTGCTACGTGGCAAACAAGTTACCAGTAGGTTCAGTAGATTGTCAGAAAACAAACAAGACCCAGCATTCATGATATGCACGCTCTTAAGGCTGTGCAATTGGGCAATTAGTTGAAAGGGGTGTGTTCAAAAAAATAGCAGTGTCTACCTTTGACTGTACAAACTCAAAACTATTTTGTACAAACATTTTTTTTTTCTTGGATTTAGCAATCCTGTGAATCACTAAACTAATATTTAGTTGTATGACCACAGTTTTTTAAAACTGCTTGACATCTGTGTGGCATGGAGTCAACCAACTTGTGGCACCTCTCAGCTGTTATTCCACTCCATGATTCTTTAACAACATTCCACAATTCATTCACATTTCTTGGTTTTGCTTCAGAAACAGCATTTTTGATATCACCCCACAAGTTCTCAATTGGATTAAGGTCTGGAGATTGGGCTGGCCACTCCATAACATTAATTTTTTTGGTTTGGAACCAAGACTTTGCCTGTTTACTAGTGTGTTTTGGGTCATTGTCTTGTTGAAACAACCATTTCAAGGGCATGTCCTCTTCAGCATAGGGCAACATGACCTCTTCAAGTATTTTAACATATGCAAACTGATCCATGATCCCTGGTATGCGATAAATAGGCCCAACACCATAGTAGGAGAAACATGCCCATATCATGATGCTTGCACCTCCATGCTTCACTGTCTTCACTGTGTACTGTGGCTTGAATTCAGAGTTTGGGGGTCGTCTCACAAACTGCCTGTGGCCCTTGGACCCAAAAAGAACAATTTTACTCTCATCAGTCCACAAAATGTTCCTCCATTTCTCTTTAGGCCAGTTGATGTGTTCTTTGGCAAATTGTAACCTCTTCTGCACATGCCTTTTTTTTAACAGAGGGACTTTGCGGGAGATTCTTGAAAATAGATTAGCTTCACACAGACGTCTTCTAACTGTCACAGTACTTACAGGTAACTCCAGACTGTCTTTGATCATCCTGGAGGTGATCATTGGCTGAGCCTTTGCCATTCTGGTTATTCTTCTATCCATTTTGATGGTTGTCTTCCGTTTTCTTCCACGTCTCTCTGGTTTTGCTCTCCATTTTAAGGCATTGGAGATCATTTTAGCTGAACAGCCTATCATTTTTTGCACCTCTTTATAGGTTTTCCCCTCTCTAATCAACTTTTTAATCAAAGTACGCTGTTCTTCTGAACAATGTCTTGAACGACCCATTTTCCTCAGCTTTCAAATGCATGTTCAACAAGTGTTGGCTTCATCCTTAAATAGGGGCCACCTGATTCACATCTGTTTCTTCACAAAATTGATGACCTCAGTGATTGAATGCCACACTGCTATTTTTTTGAACTAGGGATGTCAAATTTCGATTATTTCCATGATCGATCGTCGTTTAAATTAACGATCAATTAATCGATTAATCGTTAACCATAATACTGCAAAATGCGTCTATTGCAGGCACGCAGTCAGCGGTATGACAGGATGTGCAAAAGCCACACACACACACACACACAAAACGCTTTCTCACTTGAATTAAAGAGGTTTTAGTCTGAATAAAATGCTAGTAGCAGGATTATAAAATGAATAGATGCGATTATGATCATTTGATAAAATGAAGAGAGCGCGCCATACTTTTGAGGTCATTTTACTTTGTTGACAGTTTCCAATCCCGCACGGAGAACGCTGAACGCGCATCTTTAAATGGTTTTGTGGTGCTCGTTGTTGTATTTTAAAGCACAATTGCGATGTTTTCAACTAACATTATTGTATAAAATTATCCGAAATGTGGAGCGCGTGTGACTGCGCTGCACATTAAGTGAACTACATCGGCGCTGCTGCTGCACCAAAACACAGTTGCTCACATTAATTTGATCCTGCTGGATTCTGTCCTAGAAAATGTCAGATTTTTCAAAATCCGGCATACAGCGCATTAGATCGTGACAGTGCATGCGTGCAGACGAGGATGAACGAGCGCGGATTTGGCTAGATTTATTTGGAGGTTATTGCTCATGTCTCATTCGGCACAAATCGAAATGGTTCCATATTCGCAATGTATTTGAATGTTAAACTATTATTTATAATGTAAACTAGGCTTGTACTTAACACGCATTCGCATATAGACGGAAAAGATGATCCTCTTCATATGAGCAAAAACGTCCTTGGCATAACAGCAGAGTGGACCGGTATACTACGGTCTATTTAAACTGAATGCTCCAGGAATGTGTCGGTCACAGCGCCTATTAATCGCTCTTTTGAATCCAGCAATTATTTATTTAGAAATGATAAGATCTGATTATGACAAGTGTTGTATAAAAGCTTTGTTTATTAGAGGAATAATAGGTTAACTGGAAAATGTTACATCGCGACTATGCTTTTGGACCCCATAGTCTTCATTTACGCGGCTTTGTTCTGGTTTGCCGGTTGGTCACGAATTTCCACAAATTCAGTATATTTAAGCATCGTTTCTTTTCCTAAATCTTCATAGTCTAACCCTCTAATTTCCCAGGTTTATTTTATTATCTTTCGCTTTTAATAACTGTTTTCGCATCTCTTACTGTGGTAAACATGGGAAGGGAAATTAAAGATTTCATGAATTAAGAATTCGTTCGATTTATTAATTTGTTCCCTTATTTCACTTAAATCATGGGTTATTTAGGGAACAAAATTAATGAAACATGGACAATTGCCACATTAATAATTCGTAGGAATGAATTAACAAGTTGTAGGAATGAATAGACTACCTGTCCTGTCACTGTGTCCCGCAGCCCTGCAAAGCGCACGATATAAAACAGTTATCTGATGAAATGATTAGTAACTACATTTCTATTGCATTTAATGTTGAAGAACTTTTATGTTGTTTCTATTTTAATGTACTTTAAAGTTTAAATCACATTAAAAGCTTAATTTGTACATTGTGAATGAATGATGATGCTTTTATATATCGTCACCGTCACTCACAGCCGCTCGCACGTGTTGAGTGCGCATGAGCCGCACGCATCCCAACATTGAATCGGTTAACCGACCATCGACAGCCTTAATCGATTGCATCTCTTATCGACAATTAATCGATCATCGATTAATCGTTGACATCCCTATTTTGAACACACCCCTTTCAACTAATTCAACTAATTGCCCAATTGCACAGCCTTAAGAGCGTGCATATCATGAATGCTGGGTCTCATTTGTTTTCTGAGAATCTACTGAACCTACTGGTAACTTGTTTGCCACGTAGCAATAAAAAAATATACGAAAAACCTTGATTATTCTGGTTAGTCACATTGTACTGCTATTATTTTGAACAATACTGTACATATTTTTCATATTTTATTTAGTATATTTTCATCTGTGTAGTTTTCTTTAATAATTGCACTGTCCATGGAGCGGACCTGACTCACATTTCACTGCTTGTTATGTATGCTATATATAATTTTGTATGTGACGAATAAAAATCTTGAATCTTGAGAATCCTGTCAAAGCAGTAACTAAATCAGCATACTATCATCTAAAAAACATTGCAAGAATTAGATGTTTTGTTTCCAGTCAAGACTTCAGGGTTGACTTTTGTAATGGGCTCCTCACTGGCCTTCCCAAAAAGACCATTAGACAGCTGCAGCTCATCCAGAACGCTGCTGCCAGGATTCTGACTAGAACCAGAAAATCTGAGCATATCACACCAGTCCTCAGGTCCTTACACTGAAATCAATCCTAAATGTAACTGGAAGCCAAAGTACTTTTACTCATATATAAGTCACTTAATGACCTAGGACTGAAATATATTGCAAATATGTTCACTGAATATAAACCTAACAGAGCACTCAGATCACTAGGATCAAGTCAGTTAGAAATACCATGGATTCACAAAAAACAAGGGGAGTCCACCTTTAGTTATTATGCTGCCGG
Organism: Carassius auratus; assembly: GCF_003368295.1. NCBI lineage: Eukaryota > Metazoa > Chordata > Actinopteri > Cypriniformes > Cyprinidae > Carassius > Carassius auratus. The sequence continues at coordinate 17,559 of NW_020527732.1, forward strand.
CAGTTGGAATGAGCTTCCAGAAGAGATCAGATGTGCTAAAACACTAGTCACATTTAAATCTAGACTTAAAACTAGGGCTGCACAATTAATCGAATTTGTAATCGCAATTACAATTACAGATGACACAATTATGTAATCGTTTAAAGGCACAATTACACACAAAAAAAGTTCACTTACATCATTCTGTGTGCATAAGATATGTTGCTGTTCTCTCTACAGATTATCTTAAGGGTTTTTTTCCCAATTGTTTGAATTCCTTTGTTTTAATATAACAATACCATGCATATATTTACTTTGGTTTGGTTTCTCAGAAAAAATAAATAAATAAAATAATAATAATAATAATTATATATATGATATTTGAGGCTTAAAAAAAGAGTGTTTTCCGCTGGTTTATTTTGATATAACAATATGGCATGCAGTGGCTTCAAACAATGGCATAAAGCTATTAAAAAATTATTCAATCTAAATTGTGCTAATCGTAATATATAATCGCAATTACAATTTCAAGGGAATAATCGACAATTATGATTTTTGTCATAATCGTGCAGCCCTACTTAAAACTCATCTGTTTAGATGTGCATTTTTTGAATAAGCACTGTGCAATGTCCGAACTGATTGCACTATATTTTTAATATGTAAAATCATTTTCTAACTGTTTTTAAAATTGCCTGTTTACTTTTTCTTCATTACTATTTTTCTTTATTTTATGTAAAGCACTTTGATTTACCATTGTGTATGAAATGTGATATATAAATAAACTTGCCTTGCCTCAGTTGTGGGTATTGAAGGTTGGAAAAGAGCCAAATACTATTTCTGCTGGTACTGAGAATCAAACACACACCCTTTTGGGTTCCAAGTCTGACTCTGATTATTATGCCACAACTGCCCACTGCCACCTCCATTTTGGTGTGAATGATTGTGCAGTGTGTGGCATCAAACCGTGTGCTGTTTACCTGTTTACCTTACGGTTGAGGAAGACAAGTATCTGGGCCTAATGTTTAGAGAGCGGATTTGTAACCTAGGTCATTTGATTCTCAGTACTGGAGTTGTAGGTGGGGGGAGTGAATGAATGGCACTTTCTTACACTTTCAATACCAATGACTGAGATGCCCCTGAAGAAGGCCCAACTGCTCCGTGGCTACTCTGGGTGTGTGTGTGTTCATTACTCACTGCTGTGACATTATACATGTACATTAGGGCACATGGCAGTTGTCTTAGGGCACTTGGGAATGTCAAGTTCAAAGCTTTGGGTGTGTGTTCACTACTCATTTCACTGTGTGTGTGTGTGTGTGTGTGTGTGTGTGTGTGTGTACTCAGATGGGTTATATGTAGAACATTAATTTTGAGTGTGGGTTACTATACTTGGCTACACATCACTTTCACTGATGTAGTTTGAAAGTATGATCTTTGCCAATATACTACTGGCATATACTACTAACTGCATTGCAGGTTTAGTTAAGTTGCTAGAGCACAATAATGCAAACATTTTGTTGAAATTCATAAATGTTGAATTGCAAAAGCTAAAGCTGCATAATTGTATAGAATGTATTTTTCTCTGTTGTGTTGATCCAGTAAATATACAATTTAAAATATACAATTTGTATTACTTAATATATCATGCATTAAATCTAGAACTGTAACAATTTAAAAACTTTCCAAATTTTGGATTTTTGGTGCAGTATAGCATTGCAGTAGTTCAGTCTCAAAATGACAAGAGCTTGGATGATGAACTGTACAATGCATTCTGGCAGGAATGGTCTGATTTTCCTGATGTTGTATAGCACAAACCTACATAATCTGGTTGTTGTTAAAAAAGATTGGTCATCGAACAGCACCTCAAGGTTCCTTGCTATCCTGGTCCATCATGTAAATTTGTCAGATTTAGCCATAGCTAGTATTCATCTGCAGTCCCTGGATATATGTTTCAGAAAGAAACATGGAATAAAGTTAAAGGAGAAGCTAACACATTGAGAGGTTCTGGAATTCTGAAGCAAGAAATAAGAAAGTATGGCCTATAATGGGTAGATAAATTGTGAATATTAATCCTTAGTTGTTATACACAAACAGCATAAGCATATTGCGTATACACATGGATTCCGGAATAAACCATTGATCTAATAGTATAAGAAGAAACAAGTAGCCACAATCACATGACAAAAGCAGGTCTTTGATTCTTCTCTGTAGATGCTGAAGTTTGTGCTCAGTGGTTAACCAAAATCTGTAGGGATCACTTCAGTCCTACGAAAACTACTAGAGTGTGTAGTGTTAATTTCCCTAGAGCTCATTTTATTTTGACGCCTGGGGGACTGAGAAAAACTTAAAAAGGAAGTTGTTCCCTTTAATTGTTTGGGATCGTCGACCAAGATGCTCTGTCTCTGACTTCAAGATGAGTGAACCACAAACGGCACCTGATCATGACTACCCTGTCACTCTAGCAACATCTGTCATGGCAGGTGAAATGGCAATGAGTTATGACCAATTGAAGAAGAAAGTGGAAGAGCTACAATATCAGTTGGAAACTGTAAAGTTACAGTCCCATTTTGGTTTACAACGCATCGCTGGATCAGATGACAATATTGGCTTTTACACCAGGTTGGTAACTAATGTTAGAATAGCATAACATTCACATGTTTTCTCTATATATTGTTCTTTTATTTATCACTGTGAGTGTGTGTATAGCCCTTATGTTCTATCTGGGTCTATCTCTCTAACACACTATATCTCTCTATGCAGGCAAACAATCCTCTCATACACACACTCTCTAGACTGTGTTATACTTGCAAACTACTTGCAATTTATACTTCACAGTTCACAGTGCTCGGCTGACGTGTTCCATGCATGCGCAGTAGATGTCTATGCAGCAGAAAGAGCTTTTTTGTCTGCTGTACTTGGCTAATTCGCAGAAAATAATAAAAGATGTAGGGCAAGAAAGTAATGTGTGTGGCCACTGAATGGGACCAGGACCAAAGACGGGGAGTTTAGAATATTGGTGCAGGAGATGCATGCAATGGACGAGGTACCATCAGTACTTTTGAATGTCTGCCGGCAAATTTGATTTCCTGCCCCGCAGAATCAGTAAACGCATCCAGCACAAAAGAACACACATTGCTTCGATCAGTGTGGTGGAAAGGTTAGCAGTGACTTTAGGCTACTTGTCAACTGGATGTTCTCAGGTCAGTGTGGCTGCAAGTTACAGACTGGGCAGCTGCACTGTATCGAAGATTATTCCCGAGGTGTGCAAGGCCATTTGGGACTCTCTGCAGCCATCCCCTTCCCATCCCAGAAACAGTGGATCGACAGCATGTGATTTTTGGGGAGTCTGGAACTTCCCTCTGTGTCTTGGTGCCATCGATGAGAAGCATGTCACCATCAACACCCCCCCAAAAAAAACATGCCAGAAGTGACTTTTAATTACAAGGGGAGTCACTCAGTTGTTCTGATGGCTGCTTGTGATGCCCATGACATCATTACATGTCATGATGGTGGACTTGGGGGCCTATGGATGTGGAAGCGATGGAGGCGTTTCCAAAGGACGTATATATGGGTCCAAGCTAATAAATGGCACTCTGGAGCTGCCACGACCAGGGAAGGATGTCACCAACCCACATGTGTTTGTTACAGATGCAGCTTTCCAACTGCTCCCAAATCTCATGCGCCCATTCCCAGGTAAAGTCTTTTGTACTTAAGAATAATAAAATTATATTTTGCAGTAATACTGTGTCACAACAGCATGACATGAACCACATTATAAATTTGTTGCAGTAATGATGTGGATGTTTAAGTTAAGCCTGTGTATTTATGTTAATAACTGCATATAGGTATATTTAATTGTATTTTGAGTATCATTTATAGTGTTACATTTAATAACCTATTACGTTATGCTTGTGTGGCATCAAAGACACCACCATGTGTGTTTACACTGATTGAAGATCCCGCTCACTTTATCCCACAGCCTCCAATCTCACGACCGCACAGCAAGTATACCAACATTTCCGGGAAAATACTGACATTTCATGGCCCGAATGATCATAGAAAACACATTCGGCATTAAGGCATCCTGATGGAGGATTCTTGGCCGACCAATTGACTGCATCCCAGACAATGTAGTATACATTATAAAAGCCTGTGTGGCTTTACACAACTACCCCAACCACACTGACACATCTAATTCAGGGAACATGCCATACACCTTGCCAGATAGCCCCAGTGCAGATGGAGACACCAAGCCAGGAGAGTGGAGGCGACATGTGGAAGATGACACCAATCTACTGACCCGAAGAAGAGCATCACAGTTTGCACTCAACCCAAGGCACAATCTGATGACCTTTTCTAGACACCAGCAGGACACGTGCCGTGGCACGACAACATAGTTAGGAGGGGTCTCCAGAACATTTAAAAGTTTAAATTAGCTTTTTAAATTATTAATCACATTCAAAATAAAGTTTGTTTACATAATGTGTGTTTTCTGTGTATATACATGATACACACAATATTGCTTGTGAAATTTGTGTATTGACCTTGTAAATAAACAGCTGTTTGTGATCAGGTACTTCTAATTGTTGTTTTTTGAAAACCCATCACAAACAATTTTGAAAGATTCATTTGAAAAGCCAATATAAAAAAGCCAATATAAAAAATACCCAACAAGAGAACAGTAAAAAGAACACCCAATACCAACAAAAACAACTTTTTTTTTTTTGACTGTCATTTTGTAATGCTTGCTTCGGTTTATGATAAAATATTTACATTTAGCTTCCATGTGGACATGGGGTAGAAGTTTTGCAAGCACGCTTGAAACCACTACACAAAAGGCATGGTCCTCATCCTCTTTGGCTTTGTCAATTTGTTGAAGCCACTGGAGGATAGCATCTTCAATGGGTGTGGTAGGTGTATGTCTTTTTGGTTTCACAGATGTGGCGATGGGAAAAACCGCACTTGTGGATGATGAGGAAGGTGTGGGCGATTACAGCACAGGTGTTGCGGGGGAGTGGTAAAAAAAGCCTCTGGTTGTGATGATGGCGTCGAAGTTCTTGGCTTCAATTGCTTCCAGGTGTGCAGCGTGAACGAGTCTTTAAAAACTGAATTATCGAAACAGTCGGAAAACATCAACTGTTCGACAATCAAACACATTTTCACATATTTAAAAATGTATTAATGGTCATGCAAAGTTAATTGAAATTCTGAAATATGTATTTTTTTTATTTAACAGGTTTTTTTTATTGATTTCTCACATTAACGCCACACCTTGCACAATTTACAACCATTTTTTTTATACTTCAATGAAATCTGACTTTTTTTTTTTTTTTTTTTTTTTTTTAAATCGCGGGACAAACCTGAGAAAACATAATTTGTAGATTCTACTCACGTGCATGTAAAATCAAAGAACTATTTTTCTATGAATTACATTACCATAGAAATGATCATCGGTTGAGGTAATGATATGTATTCACCTTATTTTCCATGGCAACAACGGTGCCGCCATTGCGCTCGTTTTGTCATCTTACTTCCGGCTGAGGGACCGGATGTAACGTTCCTAAGCTAGTGGCTGGCTAGATAACAGAACGCAGAACGAACAGAAGTATGATATATGCTCAGTTAGGGGCTGCATAACAATTGTATAAAAAAAACAATTGCACCAACGATGTAGCGAACACATTGTGACGCGGTCGGAGTGTTGTGGTGCACTTTACAATTTACACCCACCACCTAAAGAAGAGAAGCACCTGAGGAAATGGATGAAGGCGCTAAATTTGAAGCGCCCACCCAAGCGCTCTTATGTGTGTTCGTACCATTTCATGGACGGGAAGGCGACTGACGAACACCCTTACCCCGAGAAATGGCTCGACTACGATGTCCCGTTAAAGAGGTCACGCCGGGGATGAAAAGGTTGTCAGATTCGGGTAAGCTAACCTCAACTTGCTATGTGTTTGCTCGCCTAACGTTAGATTTATGAAGTCCGTTCTATGAATACATTTATGATCAGTAACAGGCAGTTAACAAAGTACAACGAATCTTCCATGATTACCATTGTCCACCTATTTATTTAATATTTACGGTAGTACAAGATATTATAGTACATTACAATAGCTCACATTATTCCTGCTACAGAGATTGCAGGTGATGGCAGGCCAGCTAGCCTCATTTCTCATTCAGATACTGACCTACGTTTGAACACTACAGTTAATAGTGTGTATACTGTTTTGTTTCTAATGCATCTCTCTCTCTCTCTCACACACACACACACACACACACACACAGTTCTAAGTTCGGTTCACATAATATATTAATTCTCATGATATATTGTAAGTACTAATGTAAACATTTTTTATTATTTCCACAGATGTATCGATGACCGCCAGTGATGCAGTGGACAGCTGTGAGGGTGATCAGATCCATATGCCCCTGATCTTGCTGAAAGTCACCAGAAGTTACCTGCTGTGATAGTTATTTTATAGTTATTTTTTATGAACCTTTACAAAGTCACCAAAAGTTACCTGCTGTAATAGTTATTATGAACCTTTACAGTGTCACCTGACATTACCTGCTGTAAATAGTTTTTATTTATTTATCTTAATTTGATCTTTTTTTCATCTTTAATCTCTGATTTGAAGGAATAACTCATGTCAAGTTTGCAAGTTAATTCCATCTTGTTTTATTACATATGGAAATTAAATGTTGAAATTTTATAGGATGGTCAGTAGAAGGTGTCTCTTGCTTCCTGAAAACCACAAACACTGATCAATACATCACAAATGATTTTATACAACTTATATTAAATTATCCATGTTCTAAAAAACAAATCGCAGTCTGTCTCTTGTTTAACACAACTGATTTAAAACAACTTATTTCATATAGTTAGTCTTCACCCACACCCTCTACATCCCATCCCAATTACCTAATATACTATCCTTAACCTAATTATTCTCATTCCTGCTTATTTACAAAGCTGCAAGTATCTTGTTGAAAGCAGCAGGTCGCCTGTCTGAAACTCATCTGACGCGAGGAAGCATACACTTAAAATAAAAGGTTTGTAGTCTAGCTGCAGTCTTGGCACAGAATTGCTCATTGTGTGGCACATGTAACTTTCTGTGATGGAACCCAGACGAGCATCTTACAGGTCCTCTCAGCCCTGTACAGAGCATGGCAAACCTAAAATACATTTCAAAGATTTTACAGTTGTCTTATTTCAAAATCATTCATTATTATTACAAATGTACATAAGGACATTTACCTTATTCATTGATTAGACTTGACGTACACCTACCAAATCTTACCTTTACATTACCTTTTGCATATACACTGTGCAGAATTAAGAGGCAAGCTGATTTTCTGATCATATTTTTTGGTAAAATTTACCAATTCCAAACCAATCTTAACTATTATTTTGCATTTAATCTTTTATAAGTGATATATAATCTTTTTTTTGGCATGTTTTATCTGTAAAATAACATCTGCCTAATAATTATGCATACCTGGATATGAAGCGTTTTTCACTTCCAAGTTCCAGCCTCCTCCTTTTCTAATGTGTAATTGATAAACGTTCACTTACCTTACTCCACTGCACAATTAAGTTATTAGACAAAATACTTAGTCTGATGATGGTCATCAAACACGTTATTATACTTTTAAACATTTATAACTTCGTGTATATTAACATCACACACACACACACACACACACACACACACAAAACTAACCAGCACCATGCTGAGAGGTTTAGACTGCTTGAATGGCTGGTTGCACGTTCAATTTTAAAAAGACGAAAAAACCCTCGCTGTGTAACAGTACACGACCCACTGTCTCACTATGTAAATACTGGTAAGCCTCGGTACATTTTTTAAAAATCATTTTTCCTTGCTGCTCCATCAACTCCTCCTGACAGGGCAGTTAAATATATAGGTTAACTCCGGCCACTTCTTCATATCGTCTAACATTACCCACGTTAACAGCGACGATGGATGGGACAATTTGAGACCATTTGATCGTCGTAAGACGTTTTCATCATGCTCCCAATTTATAAAATAACGTTCTTTGTCATTTCGCCACAGTTATAGCTAGCTATAAACAATCGTACAACTACTAAACTAGTAACCGGACGTGCCGTATCGGTTTAGCGGAAGTCGGATGACAAAATGCGGAAATGCGAAATATTAAAAGTGGGCGGGGCGGAATAAGGTGAATAGCTTTCGGTAATAGGTCAATTATTTTGGTAATGACAATAAATGTCATGTTTATATTAAATGATGTCATGATGTCAACATACGCAGTCCAGAAAATCCACCAATTTACGTTTGAAAAACAGCAGAATATATACAGCATAAAATCACAACATTTTTACTTCACCGTTTCATCAGCATAATAGCATACAACATAGCTCAGCGGCTATAATTCAAACCATGGGATTACCTTTTACAAGTTGGAGTCTACTGGGGCGATTATTAAAAATGTCAATGATGTCATCATAGTTAATCATAGCGGAAGTGTTTCCAGTCCCTGAATCAATCGCAGATGAAAGCTTTTTCTGCGCATGGATCTGGAAACTGCCAACATGCTTAAGAGAAAACAGCAATATTTGTTTAACTATATTCAAGCCATGTGAACTCATTTTTGGGGAAAAGCAACCACTCTTTCCGGCAAACTCAGTCTAAGGAAATGTTGTCATCACTGGTTGTGAAGGTGGTTCATCATTTGCAGGCAAAGCATTGGGCATTATTGCGATCTGTGTCGTAGAAGTCTCACCGCTACACTCCTGTGATGAAATAGGCGTTTCTGTGTCCTGAGAAGCCTCAGGTGCCACTTCACTTGCTGTTGCAGACTCAGACGATGTAGATGGCACATTTTATCCTTCTAACTTTTTTGAAAAAGCGTAATATTGTACTTTGCGGCTTGCCACCGTCACCGAATATTAATTGAACTCTCAAGCAAAGATGACAGCGTAAGTTATGCACAACACGTGACGTAGGCTAATCAAATCAAGTTTGAAAACAGCCGCATTCTACCACGCAGCATTTTGATTGGTCGGTTAATCTATCAATCAGACTGACAAATTAACGTTTTCTTATTTTATTTATTTTATTTTAAGCAATCGGAAATCTGAGGCTACACCACTGGTGTATGTTGTATCAGTTTAATTTAATTACAGTTATTAAAATGATAATTATACTCAGTTACTTTAACTTGTTTAGACCAAACTGAGAATTTAGTACACAATTATTTATACTTATTGAAAACCTTATACACTCTAATAGTGACTTGAAATAAAACAGAACTGTTACAATTAAATATAATAATAATAAACACTTAAGAGCTAAATATGTTTAGCTTTTGTAACACGTTCTTCATCAAAGCTGAAATAAGAATTAATAAAAATTAATCTTTATCTAAACTGTCTGTATTAATTTCCCCAGAAACTTGCAGCAATGAGCTGCTGTTCTGATGCACTCATCACACCACAGCTAGCCGAATTATTGTGACACGGTCACCCTTTCTGTACAATCTACTTGGCTCCATTTGCTTGTAGATACCAAAAGAAGTTGTCAGAGCTCTATTACCGCCAGAGTTTGCAGACTTCCCTGACACTCAAGTGGTGCTGGACTGCACTGAATTGTATGGCCAAACACCCTCTCTACTACTTCAGGTGTTTTCTAATTAGAAATCACACAGTATTTGAAGGCCATGATTGGGATTGCACCACAGTGCTATTACTTTTGTATCAGTCATTGCTGTATGCAGGCTCTATGAGTGACCATATTTTCTGGCATTATCAAATGCCTCACACCAGACATGGCCATTTTGGTTGTCAACAGCTATTTGGTAGATGCTCTCGTTCCTTGCTAGGTTTAAGGCGGCATACACTGGGCGATTTTGGCAAGGTACCAACTCACACTGTATGAGTAGATCGCATGCGATATAAAGCCAAAACTCACTATTTTTATGCGCTCACTGTACGGTCTGATCGTCGACTTGCGATTTGACTGCTCACACTATATGTGGGGAATCAACCGAATCAACACGTAGGATCCATTAGAACCCGGATGTTTGTGGCTGTTTCAGAATAAACATGCTTTCCCGGAATAAACGCACTGATTTGGTGATATGCGCAATTCTGTGTGCTGAAATGTCCAAAAAAGAAAAAAGGCGTCGGCGTATCTAGACACGCAGGTGGCTCGAAAGATGTGGCCTATATGGTTTATCCATTTTGCAACACGAACTGGAGGTAAGCAGGCATTTTCTTCCCTCTTTTATTTTTATTTTTCTTTGCCATAACTCCACAAGTTTTTCCTCCATTACTTCAGTCCACACTACACGCTGTGTCACCATGGTTTCGCGCATGCGCAGTGAGGGAAACGCGGAAAATCGGTTCGTAGCCCTGCTTCCATGTCAGAAATCCATCCGACCAACCAATTGCCGGTCGGGAGAGGATCGCCTCTCGTTTTCCCTTGTACACTGCACGACAAATGACGCACGTAAATGCTGAAAATCGGCATGACCCGAAAAAAATTAGCACGATTCAGAATTCGGCTCAAAATCGGATGAAAATCGCACAGTGTATTATTTATTTGGTTATCTATTTCATCAGTGAAGAAATTCATAAAGTCATTACTATTAAATGTTGGTGGAATATTTAAATTTTGTGGTGTCTGGTTATTTGTTAATTTAGCCACTGTGCTAAATAAAAACCTTGGATTGTTTTGGTTACTTTCTATGAGTTTGTGTATATGCTCTGCCCTAGCAATTCTAAAAACTTCTAAGTTAGTTTTTCTCCATTTGTGTTCAAGACTACGAGTTTCTTTCTTGAGAGAGTGAGTATTACTGTTATATCATGGCACAGTAAGTTTTTCTCTAACCTTTTACAATTTGATGGGGGCAACAGTTTCTAATGTATTAGAGAAGATAAAATTTTCATAAAACCCGAACTGAAACATAAAACTTATTCAAATGTGTATGTAATTGAAAATAATGTATGGAGCAACATGAAAACAACAGGGGTCTCATTCATAAACGTTGCGTATGCACAAAATAGGCATAGAAATTGCGTACGCATTTATTTACACACATATCGGGATTTATAAAAAATAAACTGTATGGACATTATAAACCATTCGTACAAACTCTTTTTCATGGAGTGAGAAAATGAAGTAAACAACGACTTTAAACTCTGTTTTCATGTCGATATACACATTTACATTAAATATTCCACTCACATTAAAAGAGATTAACACTGAAATTACATAATTTTACAAACGTAAAAAAAGAATTCGCCTACAAAAAACGACCCGTTTGGACTACAGCCCTCTAATTCCTGCAGTAATGACGTCACTAAAACAGTTTTTTGACTAACCTCCGCCCACATGAATTTACAAACAGGGGGCGTGGTCTTGTTGTGCTCCGACGGAGAAGAAGGAAGAGCTGCGTTTGTTTTTGCCATGTCGTTGAAACGCTGTTATTTTCATCTCGGAGTCCAATCATCTTTGTTTGGGCTTCCCAGGGACGCTGTACTTGGACATTAATGGTTACAATTTATGTTTAACTCGGTTCCGGAAATTTATAATCCACATGGAAAACTATGTGCAGCATATTTTGCTGAGGACAGCCTGCTGAGGACAACTTTCTCAATCAGTTTAATGCCGGATTCGCACAAAGATTATTCTTGAAAGATGGAGCAGTTTCCTCTTTGTCTGGAGAAGGCATTGTTTATGGACCACAACCGGTATGTGAGTGTATTTTATTATTTAAGTTGGTGCGTTTAACAGTTTCTGTAATTGATTACACAAAGGGCAATGCTGTTTAGCTTTGTTAACTAGATGTTAGGGCTGTGCAAAAAACGAATGCGATGTTCATGCGCATCTCGTCAGTAAAAACACTCCTGTGATTATAAGTACATCTCCAGCACGTGTGTTCTAGTCCAATCACGTTTCCAGGAGGGCAGCATGCTCTCAGCTGCTGTCGAATCACAACACAGGAACCTCTGGCCCAATCAGAACTTGTTACGTATTTCTGAAGGAGGGACTTATAGAACAAGGAAGTCATCTGCCCGTTTTTATGACAGTGAAAACAGCGGTATACAGATGAATTGTGTGAAAAATACTGTGTTTTCTTACACGCTAAACATGAACACGTTATATTGCACACTGTAAACACAATCAAAGCTTCAAAAAAGTGCGTAAAACGGGACCTTTAAACTAAACTACAGACCACGTTATGAGAAATATTTTAGCGAGAACAATGATCAATGATGCACGCTTACTGTGATATTATGGCGGACACTGCTGGATTACTGTATAACCGTAGCTGCACGGAGGTGTTAATATCATGTAAAGTCATCTTACTACATTATGGAAAATTCCACTATATTTGAAGGACAAAACTAGGAAAAAATGGTAAAATTTTAATGTTTCCTTTTTACAATACTTTATCAGTGATGCGCCGAATCAGACAATTCAATGCAATTAATATGCGTTTTATTTGTTTCCACTAAAATATGTTTATCTCATCAGCAAAACTGCATACAAAATATCTGAGAACCATTGGAAACCATTTTGTTTTAATGGGTATATTCATGTATTTATTCTAAAACATAGCAGGGATACTATTTCCCTACTGTCTCTGTGTTAAACATAGTGTCACGTGCATGGGAATTTGCATGAAAATGAGGTTATGGGTAGTAAAACAAGGCGTTGTAAGCTCCATATATGGTGATTTTGGGGAGGAGATGAGATGGAAATGCACGTACGCACAACCTTTCCTTAGACTGGGATTTATAAAGAGATTATTGTGCAGATTCTGGTGTGCGCATGGTTTTATAAATCGGAAAACTTTTGGCCATCTAATCTAGCTTTTGTGCATACCTAAAATTTTAGCATGAAATCTATTGAGAGTTTTATAAATGAGACCCCAGAATATCAATGTATGACATGTATCAAGTGTATGCTTAAAATTTCTGAATTTCTATTTCTTTCTGTCTGCTGCCACCTATCCTTTTACCTGCCATGGAATTATGAGGCTTGAAATTCCTTCCATGTCATTTCCAGTGTCATGCCTCTGACGACTTTGTATAAGGCGAGGACTTTAGCTGTGCAGTAAATGTACTTTCCTGCCAGTCCCGGAAACCCTTTGTGAATATATTTGCTGTTTGGGCGCTGGTTTAGCTCTATGCAACAGAAACGGCACATTTTGCCCTGAGGTTGAGGGTCCGGGAGTTTTTCCTCTTTTTTAGGCTTTGTCCTACACTCTGCGCTTTGTTAATTGCAGTTCAAGCTGGATTTGTCAGTCTCTCTACAGCCCCCTTCCTCAAATCTTACCCTGGAGGTCCAATGCACTGCAGAGTTTAGTTCCAACCCTGATTAAAGTCACCTGTCTGCCATTTTCGAATTTTTATTTATTTATTTAAAGTTTATTTAACAGGGACCATACAAGCAAACATAGTTACAATACAAAGCCTGTAACTGATGTGCAGCATATAGAGATTATAGCTAGTGCTAATTTTCAACTCCTGTCCCTGGTTGGGCATTTCTAAGAACATTATAAAACAAATACATATATAAAAACAAGAAATACTACAAAACTATGTATATATAGATATACACATATACACATACAAGCATACCTACATACATACATACATAATCATACACAATTATAACAACAATTAAAAATGTATACAATTTTGATTTGTCTTTAGCCACAGCTTAACTCTGGAAGTGAACTTTTTGAAGTCAGATATGGTCTTAATATCAGATGGTAATGCATTCCATAGCCTACAGCTCTTAACAGAAAAGGCAGTCTGTGCAAAGCTTGTCCTACAGTATGGTATTGTACAGTTATTATTTGTACTAGTTCTAGTAACTCTTTGGTTGTTCTGTATTTTAATAAATTTACCAAGAGGCTCAGGTGCTAAATTATTAATACACTTGAAGATTAATTTTAGGAAACATAAATTACTAAAGCTTTCAAAGCTTAATATTTTCTATTTCTCCAGTATGTAACAGTGATGATAGCGGATTGGCTTTTTATCCATAATTTTTATTGCTCGATTGTAAAGTGAACCAATGTGTTTTGTTGCAGACGGAGCTGCTTGCCCCCAAACTGTCATGCAGTATGAAATATGTGAAAACACCATAGCATGCATGTACAGTAAGGGTGCCTGATTTGGTATATAGTGTCTGATTAATTTAAAACAGTTGACATTTCTTTGTATTGTTTTAGAGATTTTCTTGATATGTTTAGTAAAATTAAGTTGAGGATCTATAACCAACCCAAGGTATGTGAATTCTGTTACAGACTGAATTTTTTCATTTTGCAAGTTAATTTTAAATCTTTTATTAAGATCAAGTTTCTTAATAGAAAAACACATAGAGACTGTCTTTGTAAAATTTAGCACCAACTGATTTTGATTGAGCCACTGTCCGACATCAGCCATACATGCAGAGAGAACATCAGCAGCCAACTCTGGTGACTTAGCGGGTGCATAAAGAACTGCATCATCTGCATAGAGCTGGGAGCTGGCACCTGAACAGTGTAATGGTAGGTCATTAATAAAAAGACTGAACAACAAAGGACCAAGTACGGAGCCCTGTGGTATGCCCCTTTTGATGTTCAAGAGTGAGAATTTTTCCTGGTCAACTTTAACACACTGTACTCTAGCCTGAAGATAAGACGCAAACCACTGTACTGCCTTAGTAGAAAAATTAAAAGATGACATTTTAGTTAAAAGTAAACTATGGTTGATTGTATCAAATGCCTTTTTAAGGTCAAGGAAAATGATCCCAAAGACATTGATTGACACTGATTAGCATGCTCAGGTGCGTTTGTTCAGGGTTAGCGCTAAACTCTGCAGGAAAGTGGACCTCGAGGTCCAGATTTGAGGATCCCTGCTCTACAGAATAGGCTTTAAAAACCTATGTGGAGCAGTAGAGTAACATCTAACAGGTCCTTGTTGATAAGTGATGAACTGAGGATCCATCACTTTGGTAGAGAAATTTTGGCTGCCCAGACAAAATCTTTTTGCATGTTTTTTGGCTGCTGCTGTTGCTACTCCTGCTGATGTGGCAATATGTCCTGTACTATTTTCTATACATTCTTCCGTGTAACTGGCTTTTCAGATGCTGGCTGTGCAGGATCTGCTGAATGCACAATGGCTGTTTGCAGTTCTACAACTGGCACATGGATAGTCTCACTGTCGTCAGTTAAACTTTGTTTTTGTGTCTCCAAAAGTTTTCTGGCCTGGCATTCAGCGATTAAACTTGTGTTTACCTGTTTAGCCAGGTGCTTTATTTACTGTGTTATATGGTATTTGGTTGTGGGCTGAAGCAGACTCTTTGGATCTGTGGCAGACCAATGGACCATTGCTGCATAGTCATGATCCACAATCTACATGTCTTTCTGTTCATGGTAATTGTCTAGGAGGCCATCGATAGCCTCCTTCATTGGTGATGTCCAGAGTTTGTGTCCAAGACAGACACTCGTCCATCAGTCTTGACTGGCCAAGTGCAGACACTCCTTGGTGAGGACTGCAAAGGCAGAGTTGGAGTATTTGAGGTTTCTGGAGCAAGAAAATGTTATTTGTTAATTTACTAATTTATGGAGATGATTTTGGTTCTGCAGTGCTCCTGTATGTGCTGTTTGGTGGGATTGGCCACAGAACCAATCCCAACCTTAGGTCCTCCTAATCCACCACTGAAAAAGATGCAGAAGGAGAGGAGCTGGCAGAAAGTGCTAAAAAGTGGGTGCACTGTAAAAAGGTTGCTGTAAATTTTACAGTAACTAACTGGCAGCTGGATGTAACTGTAATTTTATTTACAGTAATAATAATGCATACTGTATTAATATTTACAGTATGAGTACTGTATTTTTCAATTACAGTACAAGTACTGTATTTTAATATACAGTAATAATACTGTATATTGTATTATTTACAGTATGCATACTGTGTTTTTCATTTACAGTACAAGTACTGTATTTTTATTTACAGTACTAGAATTGATTTCATATTACTCAATTAGACTTTTTTTGTAGATTTGAGTTTAGCTTCATTTGCTTTATTATTACAACATCAATTTAATTTTAATCTACATGTCACAGGTAAGGTTGCAATAAAGTTTATAAAACAGATTTAATCGCAGTAGTCAAAGTTTTATTTAACATAGAACTCAAAATACTCCAGAAACAAAGCAACAAAACCAAACAGAGTATAAAAAGACAAACCAATTAATGAAATTAACAACAGGTGTAACTGATGATTAACGAATGAAAAACCACTAGCTGTAAACTATACGTTTTTTACTCCCCCAAAAATTTATAAGTTCTCATAAACATTTGTCATTAAAATATGCTATTTCATTGTTTAACATTTAACAAGTTCAACAAATTAACATTTAACAAATGTTACAAGTTTAACATTTAACAAATGTTACAAGTTTAACATTTTACAAGTTCATTAGTTCCATGGACATTTGTCATTAAAATGTGCTGTTTCATTGTTTAACCATTTCATTATTAAACATTTACTTACTTAACATTTACATTTACAACTTAATTTTGCCAGTTGAATTCAACAAGCTCTCTGATGAAAGATGCCACAAGGGGATTTAGGCTTGTGATTTTTCTCTGCACCCTTTTTCTAGATGCCCGGCTGGTCTGTGAGTTTGATTTTGGTTTATTCTCAGAATGAACCTGCAAGCACAAGAAAAAACATATTTATCAAACCACTGATTTCCCAGCAGTCATAACATGGTGCTGTATGCACTTTGATGTTAATAAAAGCAACATGTACTATATAAATAATAAATTATACATTGTAGACAGAGTATAAACAGATTAGACAGATTATAATGATATTTTGTGAGGTTGCAATTAAAATGAGGGACACTTTTTTTAGTGATTATAAAGGGACAGCTCTTTGCGTGCTTTCTGTCATGTCAAATCAAACATAGTAGCCTATTTTTTTAGTTTTTCTGTTAAAATTAACAGGGGTTTGTGAATTTAGATAATTTATTGGGAATGTTTATGCTCGGATGTGTTGTCTCTAGGCCACTGGTTCTCAAACTTTTTAGAATTGTACCCCCTTAGGCTTTTAACATCCATCTTCGTAACCCCTCTCTGCAGTTACACCTTTTTCAGTAAGGGACAATATTTGCTCCTAATATTTAGTTTTTTTTTACATTTACAATCCTTTTATAAAATAAATAATGCTTTAAATAAAAAATAAAATTCAACAGAGAAATATGCAATGATGGTAAGTGATGCTTAAATATTAAATTAAAACCCCCAGTATGTGGCGACAAGTCACTATTATTATGAGGCATTCATTAATTCAGTAAGGAATCAAATGGCTGTAATTATGAATGAATAATTGAATTATTGGCTCTCAGAATTTATTCAAAGCCATATATTCATTCACAAACACTGCTGTGTGGTGCTGTTCTGCAGTAGCTTTCGTTGGAGCTATTTTTTGTAGCGAAAAATACAGACTATTACTGTGTTTAAAATGAAAATCACTTAATATTAATACCTTTCGTTTGTTGAACTGTTGTATAAATCAATGTCACATTAGCAATCGAGTGGATATTCGTATTAAACACAGGAACTCACGCAGGGAATTTTTTTGTATTGAAGAGAGTTTGAATCTTAAATCGTAAGGTAGTAAGTCAGTCAAGTCAAAATTTATATATGAAGAGCTCTTTTCCAAAAATAAAAAAAGTTTGTCATGTCATTTTGCTGTGTACTGAACCTATTTGCTGCTCCATCAACATGAACGAGTCGTTATCTGGCTCGGCTCTGTGTTCATCTTCAGTTCTCTCTTCACAGCAGTTCAGTCAGTGTACTGTTTGAGTAAATGAATTACTCCGGGATATTGGTTTATTTTAATGTGGTGATGTGGTGTTTTTCACATTAGAGCTTAAGATCTTTCCCCATACCCGATGTGACCCGACGGTTTTGGTCGGGTTCGGGCTTAATTTCTATCATGTTACTCGGGCGGCGCTCGGGCTTGCGCTCCGGTTTGCGAGGTAAATGAGCAGTCATGTGATGGGATTCGATTAGGGCGAGAAAGATGCGAAAATGGATGCTGAGTAGGTGAAACCAGGGGTGGTTCTACCCAGCCGGCATTTCAACGTTTATTCAACGTTGAAACAACGTCAGGTACCATGGTTGAATCAACGTTGAAAAACTTTTCGATTTTGCAAATTAGATCAACGTTGAAATCTCGACGTTGATTCACCGTTGAAATCGTGACGTTGATGTACGGTTGAAATCACACCTCTGATTCACTGTTGAAATCGCGACGTTGAATCAACGTTGAAAAACCTTTCGATTTTGCAAATTGGATCAACGTTGAAATCACGACGTGGATTCACCGTTGAAATCGCGACGCGGTTTCACCGTCTTAGGCCTGGTTCACACGGAACGATTTTAAAATTGTCGGCCGATTTTCCAAACCTGAGAGACCCCACACACGGCGATAAAAAATCACGGGTCTAACAGTTTTGCTCGTTCCGTGTGTGGTGTGCAGCCACACGGCAATATCAACACATCACACACGAACCGATTTGACTCCCGAGCATTCTCGTGTCAGACGGGAAATCTCGCAAAATCCCTCGAGATCAAACGTGACTTTAGAGTAAACAATCATGGCGGACGAAGAGGATGCAGTGGCCATAGTTTGTGCTTTGTTATTAACTGAAAAAAACCATAAGAAAAACAAGAAAAGGCGATGGTCAAAGAGGTGGAGACAACGCGAGCATGGACTGTACATGCTTCATCATGCTTCACACCGGCTGTTTTGATTTTGTTTCCCGGCACTTCCTCACCGCCTCGTCACCTCGCTTTCTGATTGGCTACACGCCACAGTCCACAGGCTGCGTTATCGTTTGTCCTCGGGGGACACCACACACGAGAAGAAATCGGGCCAAATAAATCCAACATGTTGGATATCCCCGATTTGAGATCGGAGCGGTCCCGACATTCTTCCGAGCAGAGGAGAGCGGTCTTAACAAATAGTCTTAGTGTTTATACTTGACTAACTGGGGCCCAGGTCAGGAAGCAGACAGACTGGCTAAACCGACCGTCTGCTAGCTCCCTCCCGTCACAGAGGTCAGTTAATTCTCAGCACATAGAGACTCTTTCACCTAGATATCACACTATAGAGACTGTGTCTGTTCCACGAACTAGAAAATACAAAAAACGTCCAAACCAAGTTAGGGTTAACAATTTAATTGAGGTTCAACAAATAAAAAACAAATGCAATATGGATAAACAAATGATAAAGATTGGCTTATTGAATATCAGATCCATTTCTACGAAAACACTTTTTGTAAATAATATGATAACTGATCATAATATAGATGTGCTCTGCTTGACAGAAACCTGGCTAAAACCTGATGATTACATTATTTTAAATGAGTCCACCCCCCAAGATTACTGTTATAAACACGAGCCTCGTCTAAAAGGCAAAGGGGGAGGTGTTGCTTCAATTTATAATAACGTTTTCAGGATTTCTCAGAGGGCAGGCTTCAAGTATAACTCGTTTGAAGTAATGGTGCTTCATATAACATTATCCAGAGAAACCATTGTTAATGATAAATCCCCTGTTATGTTTGTACTGGCTACTGTATACAGGCCACCAGGGCACCATACAGACTTTATTAAAGAGTTTGGTGATTTTACATCCGAGTTAGTTCTGGCTGCAGATAAAGTCTTAATAGTTGGTGATTTTAATATCCATGTCGATAATGAAAAAGATGTATTGGGATCAGCATTTATAGACATTCTGAACTCTATTGGTGTTAGACAACACGTTTCAGGACCTACTCATTGTCGAAATCATACTCTAGATTTAATACTGTCACATGGAATTGATGTTGATAGTGTTGAAATTATTCAGCCAAGTGATGATATCTCAGATCATTATTTAGTTCTGTGTAAACTTCATATAGCCAAAATTGTAAATTCTACTTCTTGTTACAAGTATCGAAGAACCATCACTTCTACCACAAAAGACTGCTTTTTAAGTTATCTTCCTGATGTATCCGAATTCCTTAGCATATCCAAAACCTCAGAACAACTTGATGATGTAACAGAAACTATGGACTCTCTCTTTTCTAGCACTTTAAATACAGTTGCTCCTTTACGCTTAAGAAAGGTTAAGGAAAACAGTTTGACACCATGGTATAATGAGCATACTCGCACCCTAAAGAGAGCAGCCCGAAAAATGGAGCACAGCTGGAGGAAAACAAAACTAGAGGTATTTCGTATTGCTTGGCGGGAAAGTAGCATATCCTACCGAAAAGCATTAAAAACTGCTAGATCTGATTACTTTTCTTCTCTTTTAGAAGAAAACAAACATAACCCCAGGTATTTATTCAATACAGTGGCTAAATTAACGAAAAATAAAGCCTCAACAAGTGTTGACATTTCCCAACACCACAGCAGTAATGACTTTATGAACTACTTTACTTCTAAAATCGATACTATTAGAGATAAAATTGCAACCATTCAGCCGTCAGCTACAGTTTCGCATCAGACAGTGCACTATAGACCCCCTGAGGAACAGTTCCACTCATTCTCTACTATAGGAGAGGAAGAATTGTATAAACTTGTTAAATCATCTAAACTTACAACATGTATGTTAGACCCTATACCATCTAAGCTCTTAAAAGAGGTGCTTCCAGAAGTCATAGGTCCTCTTCTGACTATTATTAATTCCTCATTGTTATTAGGACATGTCCCCAAAACCTTCAAACTGGCTGTTATTAAGCCTCTCATTAAAAAGCCACAACTTGACCCCAGAGAACTAGTTAATTATAGACCAATCTCCCTTTTCTGTCCAAGATACTAGAAAAGGTGGTATCCTCACAATTATATTCCTTCTTAGAGAAAAATGGTATATGTGAGGATTTCCAGTCAGGATTTAGACCGTATCATAGTACAGAAACTGCTCTCCTTAGAGTTACAAATGATCTGCTCTTATCATCTGATCGTGGGTGTATCTCTCTATTAGTTTTATTGGATCTTAGTGCTGCGTTTGACACAATTGACCACAACATTCTTTTGCATAGACTTGAACACTTTGTTGGCATCAGTGGAAGTGCATTAGCATGGTTTAAATCGTACTTATATGACCGCCATCAGTTCATAGCAGTGAATGAAGATGTATCATATCGATCACAAGTGCAGTATGGAGTACCTCAAGGCTCAGTTCTAGGGCCGCTACTCTTCACGCTTTATATGTTACCCTTGGGAGATATCATCAGGAAACATGGTGTTAGCTTTCACTGTTATGCTGATGATACGCAGCTCTATATTTCCTCGCAGCCCGGTGAAACACACCAATTTGAAAAACTAATGGAATGCATAGTCGATATAAAAAATTGGATGACGAGTAATTTCTTACTGCTAAATTCAGAAAAAACAGAGGTGTTAATCATAGGGCCTAAAAACTCTACTTGTAATAACCTAGAACACTGTCTAAGACTTGATGGTTGCTCTGTCAATTCTTAGTCATCAGTTAGGAACCTAGGTGTGCTACTTGATCGCAATCTTTCCTTAGAAAGCCACGTTTCTAGCATTTGTAAAACTGCATTTTTCCATCTCAAAAATATATCTAAATTACGGCCTATGCTCTCAATGTCAAATGCAGAAATGTTAATCCATGCATTTATGACTTCAAGGTTAGACTACTGTAATGCTTTATTGGGTGGTTGTTCTGCACGCTTGGTAAACAAACTACAGCTAGTCCAAAATGCAGCAGCAAGAGTTCTTACTAGAACCAGGAAGTATGACCACATTAGCCCAGTCCTGTCCACACTGCACTGGCTCCCTATCAAACATCGTATAGATTTTAAAATATTGCTTATTACTTATAAAGCCCTGAATGGTTTAGCACCTCAGTATTTGAATGAGCTCCTTTTACATTATACTCCTCTACGTCCGCTACGTTCTCAAAACTCAGGCAATTTGATAATACCTAGAATATCAAAATCAACTGCGGGCGGCAGATCCTTTTCCTATTTGGCGCCTAAACTCTGGAATAACCTACCTAACATTGTTCGGGAGGCAGACACACTCTTGCAGTTTAAATCTAGATTAAAGACCCATCTCTTTAACCTGGCATACACATAACATACTAATATGCTTTTAATATCCAAATCCGTTAATGGATTTTTAGGCTGCATTAATTAGGTAAACTGGAACCGGAACACTTCACATAACACTGTACTTTCTACATCATTAGAAGAATGGCATCTACGCTAATATTTGTCTGTTTCTCTCTTGTTCCGAGGTCACCTTGGCCACCAGATCCAGTCTGTATCCAGATCAGAGGGTCACTGCAGTCACCCGGATCCAGTACGTATCCAGACCAGATGGTGGATCAGCACCTAGAAAGGACCTCTACATCCCTGAAAGACAGCGGAGACCAGGACAACTAGAGCCCAGATACAGATCCCCTGTAAAGACCTTGTCTCAGAGGAGCACCAGGACAAGACCACAGGAAACAGATGATTCTTCTGCACAATCTGACTTTGCTGCAGCCTGGAATTGAACTACTGGTTTCGTCTGGTCAGAGGAGAACTGGCCCCCCAACTGAGCCTGGTTTCTCCCAAGGTTTTTTTCTCCATTCTGTCACCGATGGAGTTTCGGTTCCTTGCCGCTGTCGCCTCTGGCTTGCTTAGTTGGGGTCACTTCATCTACAGCGATATCGTTGACTTGATTGCAAATTAAAACAGACACTATTTCAACTGAACAGAGATGACATCAATGAATTCAATGATGAACTGCTTTAACTATCATTTTGCATTATTGAGATACTGTTTTCCAAATGAATGTTGTTCAGTGCTTTGGCGCAATGTATTTTGTTTAAAGCACTATATAAATAAAGGTGATTGATTGATTGATTGATTAACACACCACACACGGCAGGAATATTTGATCAGATTATTTTACGATAATCGGAGCATCCTAAGATTGTCGGAAGGGGTGAATCGGGGCTAAAATCGGCCTGATTATCCTGCCGTGTGAACCAGCCTTAACCTGCATGATGGGTGAATTAGGGTCGTGCTGCAGCCCTGGGATGAAAGCTGAATGAGGTGTTGATTTTGAAAAGTTAATCAGCGTTTATAACACGACGTTGTTTCCCCGTCGTACCTTGCACCGTGTATAAATACACCTAGATCCTAGTTGGCATTTAGATCAACAATGTACATGCAAGGCTAAAAATCTAAGGACTGGCAGCAATGGCTTTACAAACAACTTCAATAAACTACCACATGCTCAAAATTGTCAAACAGCAGTTAAATTTTGGAAACATACTGTATAAAACAGATGAAAATAATCCCACTTTATTATGCAGAGTATGCATGGAGGTAATGCTAAAAACAGGTAGTAGAACAATCCAAATACAATAATATTTAAAGGTTTTTGTAAAATAATTCGGCACAAAAATGCATATTTTCTTCAGCACTTACAAGACAAACCCTTGTACCTTTATGACTGAAACCAGTGGATCTTTTATTTTGGTGGAAAACTACAGTTTCTGTCAAAAACATGTTTTAGTAATGTGTCTCATTTCAAGTTGTGCACATCTGTGCCGTGAAAATGTGTTGCACAGTACGAGCAGGGAACCTTCAACCAGTGGATTTCTAATGGGAACCCCCCCGGACTGTGTCTTCTTTACCCTGGGGAATGCAGAATGAGATTTTTACCGCAGGGCACTCTAAAATGTTAGAACCAGCAGCCTTAGTGTATACAGTGTGGTTGTGCTTCGGGTGATCCTTGAAAGTGTCCCAGCGCTAGGTCCTTTCTGACGCCGTCCCCTCCACTCTCTCCCACTTGTGCACTTTCTGTACCGTCCTGTATAAACATTTACATTTAATCATTTAACAGACGCTTTTATCCAAAGCGACTTACAAATGAGAAGAACAGAAGCAGTCAGGTGTACAAGCGAACAACAACAGTATACAAGTGCCATGACAAGTCTCAGTTAGTCTAGTACAGAACGCATAGCCAGGTTTTTTTTTTTTGAAGTGCTAGCATTAGTTGGTTAAGTTCCGGTGAAAAAGATGAGTCTTAAAATGTTTCTTCAAAATGAGTAAAGACTCAGCAGTTCGGATTGAGATTGGGAGGTCATTCCACCAGCTGGGCAAGGTCCAGGAAAAGGTCCGTGAGAGTGATTTTGAACCTCTTTGGGATGGCACCACAAGGCGTCGTTCACTTGCAGAGGGCAAACTTCTGGAGGGAACATAAGATTTAACCAGTTTGTTAGGTATGTCCACAATGTTTCACAATAACTTTGATATTGTGAAATATATTTAACTGAAAACTGAATGCAAAATAAATCACACAATATTTTCACTTTACAGTTCAACAACAGTGAGGTTGGAAACAAAGTGGACAACACTATTCATTAAACACTTATTTAATGTATTCAGATGAAAATTTACAATATTAACAAATTATTCACAAGCAGTGTTTTCAGAGCCCCCCGTTACACTGTTTTAATCAAAACACTAGTAATACAGTGTAGTAAAACAAATAAAATCTAATTCAGTAAATTTTTAATAAACTAAGTACAATCAAAACCTATCACAAAAGTTCAAAGCATCTCTAGCAGAAGTGACAGTGCAATGTAGCAGAAGAACAATTTCTTACCAATGATTCAAGAACAAGCTGGATCCTCGATGACTCTACAAGGGGAAAGAAGAAATGGTTTACTGAAAAGTTCTTAAAAAGCAGGATTTCATATTATACCATTTCTTTAAACCACTGGTTCTCAAACTTTGTATACCAAGTACCACTTCAGAAAATATTTGTTATTAAATATTAAGTTGCACCATAATGACCAACATTACATTTCAGCAGCGTAGTAGACCAAACTATTCAGCTACAGGTCTACAGTTAAAAAATGAGGCAGTTTTATTCTAATAAGACAGGTACACAGGTAAATAAAAAAAAAGTTTAAATTAAAATGTAATTTTAAATGTAATTATGTAACAAAAGTTACAAAACTGAACTGTACTTTAACTCTAACATACTTAAATGTGCAAAAAAAAAAACTTACTCAAAGATTAAGTTAAAATGTATTAACATTAATTAGTTTAATTTAGTGATTCACCTGCATAACAACTAGAGGGGGCCTGACACTTTGAGAACCATGGCTTTAAACAATCCTTTTATTTATTTATTCATTTTCATTAATTCATCAAAATTATATTATTTAAATACCGACATTTGCACTTATATGTTTCAGAAAACACTTTGAAACTATTATAAGAATACAAACATATATAACACACCTAATGCATGGGATACATATCAGGAAAATATGGGAAAATCTCTAAACCATCTCTAAATCTCTCTTACCAGCAACACATTAGGTGAGCACCTAACTTGATCAGCTGTGATAAAGCAATGCAAAAATAGACACAGGGGTATTTATTTATCTGCAGGTTACATGTCCTTTAAACTACCCATTTGTAAACTCTGGTAATACTTTACTATTTTCAAAAGATAATAAAGATAACGTTAGCGATTTTCTTACCTCATTTTGCCAGGATGTTTTCAGGACCTCGCAGAACACCTGACCCTTCTTGTGTTCACAGTTTTTGTTCTCCATTGACATGTCACGACTCAAATTCGCTCAAAATAAATAAAAAATGTACAGGCAAATATGAAATAATTCGGGACCGATAGAGCAGTCAGTTATAATGAGCAGCAGCTCACAGTAGCCGCGCCTCACTCACAGAAAGACGACAATAACGGTCATATTTTTAAATGTAGAAAGGCCCGAACCGATTCATTGTCCAGTTTCCTGAATGACAGCCAGATTAACCAATCATGATAGAAGTAATAAAATAAAACTACCAATGGGAGTTGTTTCAGTGTGATAAGGCAGCGAAATGTATATAGTTTTATTGTTGTTAATGATGATAATATTTAACATATACCTTTAGATTTTAGAATAGGTATCATGACTAAAATATTTTAAAATGCTAAAATAATTAATTTAAATAATTTAATATAAATAATTTAAAAGCTTGTTAACCTTTTTCTACCATTTAGCATTAAACATTTTTAACGTTGTTTCATTAAAACAACTGACCTTATTTCAGCAATATTTCAATGTTGAAAGTTGGTCATGTGCTGGAAGTTTTTCAACAGTTCATCTTTAAACGTTGAATCAACGTTGTTTCAACGTTGAAACCACAACTGACCTTATTTCAACCATATTTCAACATTGAAAGTTGGTCATGTGCTGGATGTTTTTCAACCATTCAGCTTTAAACGTTGAATCAACGTTGTTTCAACGTTGAAACCACAACTGACCTTATTTCAACCATATTTCAACATTGAAAGTTGGTCATGTGCTGGATGTTTTTCAACCATTCAGCTTTAAACGTTGAATCAACGTTGTTTCAACGTTGAAACCACAACTGACCTTATTTCAACCATATTTCAACGTTGAAGGTCGGTCATGTGCCGGCTGGGTAGGGTGAGTGGAGATCCGGGGCTTAGCCCAGAAAAATCCATGTATGTGACTTTTTATTTTAATACATCAGAAAGATTTACCTTGTTTAAAATATACAAAAACAAAACAACAAAAAACTATTTTAAAACATTTTATTTAAAGTTTATCCCTTGTATCCTGACACATATGCTGATGTTGTGTCTGTCACACCTGGACTCATTTAGTGTGTTTTTGCCCGTGACCCAGTTTGTGTCTTCGGTGTTGAGTTTGATTAGTTCCCAGCTGTGTCTATTATCTTCCTCATGTGTTCCATGTCCCTGTTAATTTAGTTATTCCATCCACCTGTGTTTCCCCATTATCCTCTGTACATAAGCCTTTACCTTTCAGTTCTGTTTTGTTGGGTCTCCTCACTTGTGACTAACTCACTCACTTACGTGTGTCTTTCGCTGTGCTCCATGAGTTGTATATATTAAAAGCCTTATTTCGTTTATCCTCGGCTCCGTGTTCCTTCCGGCAGCGTAAACCGTGACAGAAGACCCGACCTAAAAAAGAAAGTTTAAAACTGCGTGTTTTTCCCTCCGTTTTGCTTTCGTTTTTTCAGTCTTTTCTTTTCTTAGTTTCTATGGATCCCCTCTATCGTCCCGAATTCCTCATCCTCCTGCTGAAGCAGGAAGGACGTTCTCTCGAGGACCATACCAGACAGTTTCTTCTATTAGCTAATGCCACCAGCTACCCGGACGACGCGCTCTGCACCTTCTACAACACCAGCCTGAACTCCAAATGCAGAGCGTTGTCGTCCGAAGATGGTCCTCGGGAGGATTTTGCCGCATTTGTGGAGTGGACTCCGGCGAGAAATGGCTCATCTTTCACCGTCTGCCCGATTGAGTATCTCGCCAGTCCCACTCCCGACCCAGAGACCAGCCAGCCACCATCTCGCTACACTGAGCCAGAGCCCACAGCAGAAGCAGAGCCCGAGCCATTCACCGACAGGGAGCCGGAACTCGAGAGCGCGACTGACCAGGTGTGTGAGCCGGCAACACCGTGCATCGTGGGAGTCCTCGTGGAGATCGAGGGCGTGGAGAAAAGCCCTGCCCACACTCCTGCGACTGAGGGTGAGCTATATGCAGTCTCTGAAAGTCATATGGAGCAAGTTCTGGATCTGATGGACTAGTCTACGGAGGTAATCCCTAATATTCCTGTTTCTCCGCTGGTTCCGTCCAGCCCTGACTCCCCTGTATACCCTCTCAGTCTCCCACTCCTACCTCCTCCAGTCATTTCCTCTGCTCCATTTCCGCTGGTTCCGCCCAGCCCTGAGTTTTCTGTTTCTCCGCTGGTTCCGCCCAGCCCTGAGTTTTCTGTGTCTCCGCTGGTTCCGCCCAGCCCTGAGTTTTCTGTGTCTCCGCTGGTTCCGCCCAGCCCTGAGTTTTCTGTTTCTCCGCTGGTTCCGCCCAGCCCTAAATTTTCTGTTCCTCCGCTGGTTCCGCCCAGCCCTGAATCTTCTGTCTCTCCGCTGGTTCCGCCCAGCTCTGAATCTTTTGTCTCTGCTGGTTCCGCCCGGCCCTGAATCTTCTGTGTATCCGCTGGTTCCGCCCAGCCCTGAATCTTCTGTGTGTCCGCTGGTTCCGCCCAGCTCTGAATCTTCTGTATCTCCTGTGTTCCCTCCCAGCCTCCCTCTCCCACCTCCTCCAGGACCTGCTGGTCCCTCTGCTCCACTTTCGCTGGTTCCGTCCAGCCCTGATCCTCCTGTCCTTCCTCCCATCCTTCTCCTCTCTCCTCCTCCTAGACCAGCCAGTTCCTCGTCATCCCTGCTGGTGCCAGTCAGTCCCGCAGCTCACCCTCAGTCCGCGGCATCGGGGCGCGGTGGTTCGCCGCTGGACTGCCAGTCTCCAGATCCGCCTTGGCGCGTTAAGGCCCTGTCTCCGCCTCCTTGGTCGCCTGAGCCTTCTGCTCCACCTAGGCCCTCCGGAACCTCGACGTCCCCCTGGCTCTGCGGCTGTGCTGCTCCATCTTGGGCTCCTCACCCACCGGTGCAGTCTCCGCCTGTCGGCCCCCTGGTGTCGTCGACCCCTCCTTCACCATGGCTCCTCCCGCTGTCGACTCCACCTTGGATCTCCGTCCTGGCTGGTCTCTGGTGGACCATCTGGCTCCTCCTGCTCCTGTCTCCTCCCTGGCTCCCTCCTCCGTGGTCCCTGTCTGCTGGCCCCCTCCTGGGAGTCCGTCCTCCACCGGAACCTCCTCCCAAGTTCCCACCCACGCCTCCCTCGGTTGTTTCTACGGTGCGAGGACACACCTGCCGGGAGGGGGGAGTACTGTCACACCTGGACTCATTTAGTGTGTTTTTGCCCGTGACCCAGTTTGTGTCTTCGGTGTTGAGTTTGATTAGTTCCCAGCTGTGTCTATTATCTTCCTCATGTGTTCCATGTCCCTGTTAATTTAGTTATTCCATCCACCTGTGTTTCCCCATTATCCTCTGTACATAAGCCTTTACCTTTCATTTCTGTTTTGTCGGGTCTCCTCACTTGTGACTAACTCACTTACGTGTGTCTATCGCTGTGCTCCATGAGTTGTATATATTAAAAGCCTTATTTCGTTTATCCTCGGCTCCGTGTTCCTTCCGGCAGCGTAAACCGTGACGGTGTCTCTATCTCACTTTTATTTTTTGTCTCAGTTTTATTTTATTTTCCAATCAAGCCTGACTGGCTACACTCGTCCTGGTAGAACAGGGATAAGAAGCAAACTATACGCTATACGCTAATGTTGGCATTATTCTTTTATTAAAGTCCACATGAAATCAAAATTGAGTATATATTTACTTTGTTCACCTAAATTGATCGTTTTGTGCTGAACAATTCATCAATGCGAGTCAATCCACACAAAAAAAAATGTTGGCTTCATAAAATTGATTTAAATGCCCCTCCCCTTTGCATTGGAGGACCTTCACTGATGACGTAGGCTTGAGGAATTTGGTGTCTGCTTAATCCGTAATCACGCCCCTCCAACTGACAGTAGACAGGCTGCTATCGCAAGCCATTTTATCATTTAAAACTTTTTTTTTGACTATCCATAAATATAATTTCATATCGCAAGCCGTTTTAGCATTTAAAACGTTGTTTTGACTATCCATAAATATAATTTTGGATAGTCACAATTCTAATTCGGATAGTCATAATTATAATTCGACAAGTCACAATGACAATTAGAGATATCTGCAATTATAATAGCACTAGTTAGAAATCGGATTAGAGATATCTCTAAATATTTATGACTAGTCAAAACTCCATTTAAGATATCTGTAATTACTTTATAGATATCTTCAATAGACGCGTCATACATCCACAAATGTAATTAGAGATATCTCTAATTCAGTTTCGACTAGTCTCCATTATAGTTTAAGATATCTGAAATGCAATAGCTCCTAGTCGAAATGCTGTTGTGTGACGTCAGAATAAATTTACTCAGCTCCTCCCCGCTTAGTCTGCTAACTGCTAACAACATAATAAAAGTCTGCTTTTGTTGTCACGGAGAGAAAAGCTACCTGATGAAGTGCTTTGTGGATTATTAAATAAATCTGGATGCAGCCTTGTGTGGTAAAAGGTCTCCAGCGTGCATGTATGTATAGCGCTGAGTTTTAACTGAATCATGTTGCAAAACAGACCAAATGCAGTGTAATGTTCAATAAAGGCAGAAAATCACAAACTGCTCGTCTGAATTTATTTATTATATATTTAGACAGTGAAAAACAATGTTTGTTTGTTTGTTTATTTATTTATTTATTTATTCAAAAAAAAAAAGATAGGCCTACCTTAAAAAAATTATCTTACCATTCATTCTGACTTTTTTTTCCTCAGAATTGCGATAGCTACATAGACAATGCGAGACAATATATATATATATATATATATATATATATAGAACTGAGATAAAAGAAAATAGCTATTTCTTTATTAATTAATTAATTTATTAATTTCTTTATGTAGTGGCGGAAACGAGCTTCCATAAATTGCCCACAAGGTGGGAGTATGTATTGTATTTTAGCAAGAGATCCATGATGATGATATTCTACTGTGTTCAGTGATGAGCGCCAATGTATTCTTTTATGCAGCATCAATTTGCACTAGGTGTAAATAGCATATTTTCTTAGCGATAGATGGTATTTACACAAAGTGAAAATAGCAGTATTTTTTTAACGATGTGCCATTTACACTAAGTGCAAATAATTATAGGTTATATTTACACTATGTTCAAATAGCAAGATTTTCTGCTATTTATACTACTTATTTCAAATAATAGCAATGATCTGCACCTCAGTATTGTAGTACATTATAAAACAGTACACAATAATAACTTGGTGAGTGTAAATGATCATTTTAATTAATTTTTTTTAAATCTATAAATGCCACATTACTGGGACAATTAATAAAGCCCTCCCTACACCTACCCTCACCCTACCAATTATTTCTATTCAACCTTTTAATTATTTCCTTAATTTTTATTGAAAGTAAATGCCTTTCCGATACGATATGAAATTTGAAAAAGGACAAAAAATGTTTGGCAAAAGGCGAACGGGAACCCTGGTCCATTGAGTCGAAAAGCACACATTTTAACCGCTAATCCACTGCAGCTGATACTGAGTTTGCGTCGTTTATGAGTGTTGACTATTCCAATCACATGTTGGTGGGCGATAGTGTATAGCATCTGATAACAGGGAAGGCTTGCACTTAATGTAAATAGACACTGATTCAACATTATATCAAATGTTGCAACGGCTGACATGAGGTTTATACATGTGTTCGTTTGTAAATAAAGGCTAACAAAATTTAATCCACAGCACACACGTCTCAACATTACGATATAAAACAGGTTCAAAAGCCTATTTAAGTCCTCTCTGTATAGCCTACCGCTTTTACACATGCTCCAGCTACATTTTTATTTCCATACTTTTGAATTACTTATGTATAAAACAGTTTAAAATCACCCAAAGACGCAGGACTTTTATTATACAATTCTTAGACAAAACTGCGGATGACAACAGTTTCCAAGCCAGGATTGGTTAAATAAAACGTATAAGGTGGGGCTCAACAAAGGTGTATTAGCATGCACATTGTAGATATCTATAAACATATTTTGACTAGTCAAATTGTTAATTCCAGATATCTACATTGCAATTACGCCTAGTCACAAAGCTAAATGCAGATATCTCTAAATATAGTTCTTCCCAGTCAAAAATCTGATTTGGATATCCATAATTAAATTGCAGATATCTTTAATTGGGTTTTGAATAGTCATAATTCCAATTCAAGATATCTTTAAATATGATTGCCTAGTCAAAATTCCAATTCAAGATATCTACAACTGTAATTTGACTAGTCATAAATGAATTGCAGATATCTACAAATGTATTTTGGATATCTTTAAAAATTTTGAATTAAAGATATCTTAAATTGTATTTTGACTAGTCAAATCATATTTAAAGATATCTTGAATTGGGATTATGACTAGTCAAAACTAATTTGAAGATATTTGCAAATATTTTTCAATGGAAGTCAATGGAAGATTATGACTAGTCGTAATAGCATTGTAGATATCTGGAATGTGTATTGTGACTAGTCAAAATGACATTGTAGATATCTTCAATGCATTTTACGGCTAGTCATAATCACATTGTAGATATCTTAATTCCAATTACGACGAGTCATAATTGCAATATAGATATCTGGAATTACAATTGTGACTATCCAAAATTACATTTATGGATAGTCAAAAACAAGTTTTAAATGCTAAAACGGCTTGCGATAATTTCAGATATGAGCAATTGTAATTCAAGATATCTATATTGCATTTATGACTCGTCGTAATTGGAATTAAGATATCTACAATGTGATTATGACTAGTCGTAATATGCATTGAAGATATCTACAATTTAATTTTGACTAGTCATAATACACATTCCAGATATCTACAATGCTATTGCGACTAGTCATAATCTTCCATTGACTTACATTGAAAAATATTTGCAGATATCTTCAAATGTCTGAGTTTTGACTAGTCGTAATTCCAATTCAAGATATCTTTAAATATGATTTGTCTAGTTAAAACTCCAATTAAAGATATCTCAAATTACAATTTGACTACTGATAATTCAGTTAGAGATCTCTTCAAATGAGTTTTGACTAGTCGTAATAATCCCAATTCAAGATATCTTTAAATATGATTTGCCTAGTCAAAATACAATTTAAGATATCTTAAAATTTTTTTTTAAAGATATCCACAATACATTTGTAGATATCTGCAATTAATTTATGAATAGTCAAAATACAGTTGTAGATATCTAGAATTTGAATTTTGACTAGGCAAATCATATTTAAAGATATCTTGAATTGGTATTATGACTAGTCAAAACCCATTTAAAGATATCTTCAATTTAATTATGGATATCCAAATCAGATTTTTGACTAGGAAGATCTTTCTTTGTAGATATCTGCATTTAGCTTTGTGCCCAGTCAAAAAAAAAAAAGAAGATATCTTTAATAGTGTATTCAAATCACCCTTTTCTAATCCCCGCCTTTTCTCTCTTGCCAACCAATTGGCATATGCCATTTCAAAACACACCGGTCTTCAGGACCGCGCCAAAGAAGTATGACGACTTGCATACTCTGGATTGATCTTTTACAAGTACGAAAATGACTGTAAAAATAATTGTATAACGTTACGTTATTAACACTTGAATTATAACTGTATTATTTGATAACGCAAATCACGGGCCTGTTTTGCGTTAATGTCAATTAACTCCTAGATTGTCTGAGAGGTAATTAGGCCGACCTATATTTGTCAGAATGCTGGCTTTTAGTTTTTCCTGGTGGATTAACGTTAACTCCTTATCGTAACCCGAAGTAATTTACATCCATTTTTTTAAGTTTGCTGTTGTAAGAATAATGTAGTTATACGATGAAATTAATATATCAGGAAGTGACTGGTTTTCTAATGCAATTGTAGGTTATGAATTAATGTTCATCCATATTTTTTTCATGTAACGTTAAGTTATATATGCTTCCGTTCTTTTCATTAAGCCATTAAAATTGGAAATGTCTTTAAAGGTTATAAGTGCAAGTGACAACGTAAATTGGATATTTTATGTATTTATGATGAGTCCAATTCTCTCGTTAAAAATGCTATCGTGTCTGTCTGCATCGCCCTATTTCCTTTCACGGTTATGTATATCATTTTTACTTGTCTTTAGTTATGAAATTGTGGCATTTTTGCGAACAGATAAACCACAGAAAAGATCATGGCATTCTTAAAGATCAACCGTTCTTTAAATCAACAAGATCACTTTAACTAAACAATCAGGGATCGATTTATGATAAATTTGTTAACAGGAATCAGTCATTTTTTCCATATGTTTTATGAAAACTCATCTTAGGGAGACTAATCATTAAGTCCAGTCTAGTTTATTTCAGAATAATTAATTAAACATATAACAACGCTTTAGTTTTGTAAAATGTTTCTTATGTCTATGCAACAAATCTATGTGATTTTTAACTTTTCTTTTTATCTCTTTAATTGTTCTATGAACAGGTTTCTGCATCTTTTGGTGTATTGCATTAGTACACAAAACAAAACTATTCTGCATAGGTGAATAGTTTTATTATTACTTTATTTAATGGACTGCCTAGGATAATATTTGTGGTCAGACTGAAATACATGATGGCAAGTTTTAATAATTTTTTGTCCTATACGGTTTGACCTATTTTAAGAAAATTTTCTAACGCATGTAATGTTTCTCTCAGTTTTCTGTCAGCCAACAAGACAGCTTACCATGTCATCAGAGCAAGAACCTCCGTCAGCTATATTTGACAGAGTTTTTAATACAATTTCAAGAGCCAGACGAGAGCTTTCAAATAACAATAATGATGACCTACTTTCTTCAACTAGACGCCTTTTCCGGCGTCAGGTGCATCAACTTCGCAGTAAGTTGGGGTGTGCTATGTTAGTATTAGCATAATTAACAGTGACTATGATATTAGTTAACTACCAGTGGTCATGATTTTAGTTAACTGTGTACTTCTGCATGTATGCCAGGAACACCGGGGAGGCAGGAAAATGCTGTCTGGCAGACCCACCTTTTCCTCCTTCCTGGCCCAGATATTGAGGTTTTACCCTCTACAACAGAGCTTGAACGGTTTGCACAGTTGGGTTTAGGTAAATGTATAGTTGATACATAAGAATGTTAAAGATAAAACAGGGTTTTTCCTGGGCTTAAAAGAGCTACTGGGCTAGCAATTCCAAAATATATGGAAATAAACCTTTTGTAATAATAATTTATTCTGTATATTCATGAAAAAGTAATCACTGTTGGGACAGTGGCATTAGAATCACAAAAGCTGTCTATTACTTAATGTGACAAATCTTAATGCAGCAATCAGCTATTAAAAGGGACAAAGATTAATATTGATAAATATTTTAAAATATAGGAAAAACTCTGTAGCAGCAAGTGTTTTTATTGTTAACCAAGCTTTATAGTGATCTGCATTTTACATAACCTCAGGTTTTGCTACAGTGTATGATCAATTGATGAGCTCTGTATTTTTTTGTTTTATGTTGTTAATATGTACATTCGATTTTATAGGTAGACCAGTGCAGGAAACATCTCGGACAGGAACCCAAAGATCAAAAATTCCCCTAAAATAACTTTGTCTGCCAGTGCTACCCAAATGTGAGTTTAAACTTAATAGGTTTCCATTTGGCAAGAGCAGGCAAAGGACGCAAGATCCAAAAAGTTCATGTAAATTCTATGAGGGATTTAAAAAAAGCAGTTGGCAAAAGCAGGCTCTATATTGTCCCACGAGCTGAAGTTTTGCAGGTATGACTTTGCAGAACAAAGGCACAATACTCAAATGAAAGATCCATTTCTTTATGATATGACAAATAGAATTGGATTTTAATTTAACCTTAATGTACATTTAAAGGGGTCTTATTATGCTCTTTTACAAAGTCTTGATTTAGTTTTGGGGGTGTACTGGAACAGGTTCTCATACTAGGTTGTTCGAAAAACACATTATTTTTCACATATTTTACATTATTAAAACACCTCTCTCCCCAGTCTGGCATGAACAGCTCGAAGAGTTCCTGCATCAAATGAAGGCCCGCCTTCTGAAATACGAAATGTGCTGTGATTGGTTAGTTGGGTCAGTGTGTGCTGTGATTAGTTAGCTGGGCAAGTGTGTGTTGTGATTGGCGCCTGCTTGGGAAATGTAATGCCCCTTACCATAACCGCCTGCCAGCTTCAGTGTAAATATTGTCAGAATCAAATCAATCTGAGCGTAATTTAAACCCGGATGATTGTAACTACTCTAAATTTGTCTGTCTTGGGAAAGCTAGCGTGTCTCTGACACAGTTATAACACTCAATAACCTTCTCTAGTGCAGCTCAACCAGGTTTTGTCCCATATGTCAATATCTGTGATATCACAAATCCCGGAAAATGTGCGTTGTAGTCCAAACGAGTCATTCGTTGTACTTTTTGAAAAGTTATTTCTGTTAAATAAAATCTCCTTTTGAATTGGACTTTGAGCTTTGTAACTTTGCAGATCTTTCGTATGCTCAAACAGCATCATTACAGACTAACTAAAGATGAAAAAGTGAAAAAGCATAATAGGACCCCTTTAAAAGGTTACATTTTAGTTCACATTCTTTGCTTTCAATTAAAGCTGCAGTCCATAACTTTTGACGCTCTAGCGGTTAATAAACAGAACTGCGTGCATCTTGCGGAAGAACACTGTAGCTGGAGCTACTTCTCTCTGTTTATGTCTATGGCAAATTACACAGGTACTGGGCTACTCCGCAGCAGTACCTACCCAAACCAGTCTAAATAGTCTGAATATAAACACTTTACAGGTGTACCGTAGTGATTCAGGACAAGCCAAAAACATTGTTTGGAAAATCGATTCATGGTGCACTGGCTTATTATAGAAATTTTGTAAATGTTAAACACAAAAAAAGTTATGGACTGCAGCTTTAAATCTTACTGTGATGTTTCTGCACAGCGAACATTTTTTTGCTAGGTGACAGTACAAATAACTTATAATTTTATGACAGTACAAATAAAATTACAGTGCAGTGAGCCAATGTATTCTTTGTTATTGTTACACACTGAGTTTGGGAGTTTTTGTCTACACCCAGGTAATGACACCATCCCCTGCCATATCCCAGAACTCATTCCAACTATCCAGCTCTGCTACAGCACTGGATGAAACCTCCTTAGATGTAGAGACTGCAGAATCTGTGAATTTGGATGTGAGTGAAGTTAGTTTAGACGTTCTGGAGAAGTATTTTAAGTTGTGTCAGTGGTTGTAACCAGTAATGATTTGTGACTTGTGGTTTTACTTTATTTCCTTTAGGAATGGCGAGCATTACGTTCCCAGCAAGACGAAGAATATAATGCTTCCTTGTTGGCAGACCAAGAAAAGGTAATTTTTATACAATTTTTCAATGCTTGCCAAGTGTGTGTGTGTGTGTATATATATATATATATATATATATATACATATCAAATTTATTTATTTATTATTATTTTTATTTTTTTTAGGCCATTGAGGAAAGACGTCAGCGAATGGCTACCCGTGTGGAACCCCTAGATGGAGAGGTTTTGAAATTCAAATATCCAAATGGATATGTAAACAAGAGGAAATTCATCATGTCTGAGCCGATTCAGGTAAGAAGTTCTGTGTAAAGGAGAACAAAGAGATTTGTCATTGGCTCATTTAGTCTGTGTTACTTTCTTGTTTTAATTGACAGTTGCCATCTTGGTTCTTAAATATTTAGGTCATGTTTGATTTTATTGGACAAGACGAAATGGCCAGTGAAGTTTTTAAGGTCAGGGAAGCTGCATCTTCAAAAGATGTTGAGAGCACTTCTACTGGGTCAATTGCAGATCACAGCATAAAACCATCCTCTACTTTATATGTCCTTTGGGTGTCAACTTTGGATAATCCGGTAAGTGAACATAGCAGTTTTACTTTACTTACAAGAGGTCTTTTTCATAATGATTTTCATTTGACCATA
This sequence comes from Carassius auratus, assembly GCF_003368295.1. NCBI lineage: Eukaryota > Metazoa > Chordata > Actinopteri > Cypriniformes > Cyprinidae > Carassius > Carassius auratus. The sequence continues at coordinate 55,080 of NW_020527732.1, forward strand.
TGCAGTGTTTGAGTTTTTGCCCTGACAGCATCATTTACTGCTTGGGTATAGGGTTATTTCTGCCCTGCGAACTATTTTCTTTTGATGAAATTTAAATTGTGCATCACTTCTATGTTATCTGGCTGGTAATGGCACCAATGAGCACAGGTCAGGGAGACCTTGATACTGCTCCGTTGGGCGCTTGAAGAATTTGAACTTAAACACACTTGTCAGACACATGCTTAATTGAGAACTGATAACATGGGCCATATTGAAATAAAAAATATATAAATTGTTTTGCAAAAAAAATGTCACCTATTAAGTCAGAGGCCACAATGATAGGTGGTCATTTTATTGCAAAACAATTTATATATTTTACATGGTTTATACATGTTATCCACCCTCTGGTGGCTCCGCCCTCTGCCCACCCTCTGGTGGCTCCGCCCTCTGCCCACCCTCTAATAGCTCTGCCCTCTGCCCAGCCTCCTGTTGTTCCTTCCTTTGCCCAGACTCTAGTTGCACTAGCCTCTGAGCAGGAATCAGACATTTTTCTTGAAGACAAGTCACCACTTAGTCCTCTATCTCCGCAGTCATCAGTCATTGATCTTACAAATCAAGAGAGGTCTGTTTCCCCTACTCTTTCCCACATACAGATGAGTATGTTCCTATAAGTCACTAGTAATTCTTAAAAAAATATTTTTATGCACTTTTTTTATTCAAAGGACTTTAGTTGCATCCACACAGAGTCTCTGTACTGAAATGAACCAGATGAATGATGTGACTTAAAGACAATACATTTTTTTGTTCTTAATCATTTTAATGTGTTAACATTAACTACATCAGTGCTATACTGCATCATATATTTAACAAGAACTATTAATGTATGAATCAAACTCACAGAGGCCATTCACACAAAATGCATAAAAAACAAGTCACAGGCAATGGAATCAACACTTTAAAAATTTCAAAATAAAAATTTCAAATGTAAAAATAGCTAAGAGATGAGCACACCATTTAAAGATGCCTGTGTAGTGCCTTTTTACAAAGAAAAAAAATGTTCGATTGCAGTATAGTGGAACACAAAATAAGACTGAAACCTGTCCAATCTATATCTCTTGCAGGGTTGACCTACAAACCATTCTAAAAAAACTGCTAAGTAAAGTTTATGGAAACCTCTGCCCAACAGCGAACCAAATCAACATATGCAGAGAAAACATACTGCAGTGCAGTCTACAAGCATTCAAGCGGCGAAGATTTAACCCAGAAGCAAAACTGGATATAATTTTTGTTGATGCTGAGCAGAATGGTGAAGGGGCAGTGGATGAAGGTGGCCCGTCAAGAGAATACATGCGGCTGTTGATGCGAGCCATCCATCAGTCAAATATTTTCCAGGGCCATGAGAAAGATCAGAGTTTGGCTCTTGATACTCAAGGTCAGTACGCCTGCCAAAACAAAATACTGACTGATTTTAAATGAATCTAGTTAGTCAGTGATTCAATTACCCATTCATAAAGATGATTAGGGGAAATTTTGTAACTTTTTTTCTTCTTTTCTTTACTTTAGCTTTGCAGACTAGGTTATACACACTAATTGGGAAGATGATTGCTGTGTGTGTTGTCCATGGAGGAGTTGGCCCACATTTCTTCTCTGAAAGGCTTTTTCAGCAGATCTGTGGTATTCCAACATCCCCTGCCTTGATGGATGAGGTTGGAGATCATATATTGAGGGAGCAACTAATCAAGGTGACGGGATGCTTAAGAATTGAAATTAAAGTTAACCAATTAATACTTGTTTTGCCACCAGTAACAGTGCCTCTCCTTTCCTGAAAATATATATAAGCATCATTATATAGCATCATTAGCTTGGCACTTATTTTGAATGCTATGCTTGTTACACAGGTTTTCAGAAAGGTTACAAACTCTTGGTTTACTGGATGAGATGCAGAAAAATTCAGCATTGTTTTATGACATGTTCGTCAGTGATGAGAAGCCCCTCCAGGCAAAGGACCTCTGCAGTCTTTTTAATGTAAACTTCTCCCCACAAGGCAGCAACAGCAGGGCTAGAGAAAACCAGATCATATGCCACTGGAGAGACTGGTTGATAGATGTTGAAGGTATGTCATGATTTGATGTAATGTTACAGGTACACTATGGTTTTTGGAAGCTTTAGGTAACTTTAGGTATTTTTTTTTTTTTTAGTTCAAATTGATATAATGAGCAAGTAAATCATGAATCCATCTTCAAAACTGCATGCGTCTTATCCTGAATCACTATGACTATAGTAAGTGTTTATATTCAGACTGTGTTGATCCAAATGGGACTCTTACCCCTGTGGTGTAAGCCATTACCTGCATGACTTGTTATATACATAAACAGAGAGAAATATCTCCCGCTAGTGTTATTGCACAAGACAATGCAGTTTTATTAATCGCTTAGAGTGCCAAGGTTATGTAGTGTACCTTTTAAGCCTCTGATAATAATCAGATAATGAAATAGTGAAAAATCGAAAATCTTAAAAATCAGTGACCGATTTAAAGAAAGCAAACGTACATTTTGAAAAATGATCTTATTTGTGATCATTCTAACCATTGTGTAGAACAAACAACTTGAATTTTTCTAGAATCTAGAAATCTTGCAGTTAGATGTTATCATAACTAGAGACAGGCTATCTAGCTCTATTTATATTACAAATGTGAAATAATTGCACTTAACACACATTCTTTATGAAGTTAGAGTATTTCCTCTACATGTTTTGCAGAAGGGGAGTGTAATGCAGTCACTCTGGAGATGATCATGGAGTTTGCCACTGGAGCCTCCACAGTGCCACCGCTGGGTTTCCCCCACCACCCACAAATAGAGTTTCTCCATCAAGATGGAAAAATTTTCCCAGAGGCCAATACTTGCCTCATTGTACTTCGCCTGCCAATACACACCGATTATGAAATATTCAAGAAACACATGACAGAAGGAATTGTGCAGAGCCCAGGTTTTGGTGTTGCCTGAACTAGTTTTAATCTAGACTAGAAAAGTTTTTTTTTAAAAAAGAGAGAGAGAGAAATTGGTCATGATCCACACAGTCATAATGGATATCTAATTTTTCGTAAAACTGTTTTAATGTTAGCTTTTCATATAAAGTACATAAAATAACTTTAGGTGCAGTTACTGCAGACTGGACCTTATTGTTACCTTTAAGAAGCACTGTTACATCAAATACATGTTTGAAATGTGCATCCGTTCCTAAAGAAAAGTCATTGTTTTTCATTATGCTTGTTTCCTGTTACATTACTCAGATTATGGTTCAAGACATGTTTAATTTTTGTCCACTTTTCATTTAAACTTTGTTCAAGGTCATTGACTACTGAAAGTAAGAAATGTTCAAGTAACACATGACAGAAGGAATTGTGCAGAGCCGAGGTTTTGGTGTGACCTGAACTAGTTTTACAAGTAAGACAGAAAAAAAAAAAATAGAAATTAGTCATGATTTGCACAGACATAATGGAAATCTCGTTTCTTTATTTTTGTACACTTGTTTTTCATTTGAACTTTGTTCAATGTATGACTACTAAAATCATCAACATTTTAATGTGATTGTAACTGTAACATGGCAACAGTCTGTTGAACAAAAGAAAGAGTCTAACACTAATTTTCCAAAACATTTGCAATTTCTGCACAACACACCTGAAACCTAATCTTCAAATCGGTAATATGGTCAAGAGCATAGGAAACAGTTTCCATTTGCTGCGGAGTAAGGCTTATTTGAGGCTGCTCTACAGTTACAGCTGGGATCTCTTCAGTTTCAGCCGTGGGCAAAGACTCGATGCCATGTTGAGCCAGGAGTTCCTGTAAATTTTCAGGCCTATAGGGATTGTCTCCAAACACATTGTTGACAAAAAATAAGATACAGCTTGTCCAATTTCTAATAGAACATAAAATAATTGGTGAATAAAAGCCGGTTTTAATCAAGAAATCAGGAAGTACATATAACTGGAATCATAAGTACTATAGGAGTAATACATATACTACTGGCAACCTAGCATAATTATACTTATTACAATTTGTAATGTATTTATAATTAATATTGACAAAATGGCAGTTGTTTTAGTACAGTGCACTTATCACAGTACACACTATTTTAAAGCAGCTTTACAAAAAGTCTTAGATCTAAAATGCCATAATGATTTAACTTAAAACAGTTTCGGGCAGGACTATATGTTGATTTATATACTGTAGTATCATGCAATACAACATACACAATGTCAGTTTAGGTACCCACTTTTTAATTCATGACTACACCATTCATTTATTTTTTTATCCATTACTTTAGATTGTAGTACATGATTATTTGTACACTTAGAATAAAGGTTTAGCAGTAAACTAAATTTATCACAACACTTAATAATGTACGAAGTCAATTTTGTTGTGCTGAGTGAAAATGTGACCAAATATTACTGCCTTCACCTACTCTTGTAATTCCAGACAGGCCAAATCTTACTGCATACATTGATATTCAGTTACAACAGCTTTGGAATGGCCTAAACAACAGTGAAAGGAGAACCAACTTTTAATTGAAATTAAACATTCAAGCCGCATATATGGTTGGGGTATTCAGGTGTGCATACACATTTGGCTATAGTTCCCATTAACCTGCAAGAATTGCCTAATGCAAGCCTGCACTGTAACACTATTTTTATGCTGCATTGAAAGAATCTCAACTACCTGTAATTTAACTAACCTTATGAGGCGCATGTTGCCATCAATGTGCCACAGACTGTTGGGAAAGGGCATGTGATACACTCTTCGAGCCACTGTGCTACTCCATCTCCTTGCAGCAGCTGCTGGGTTGACACGAACCAACATTTCACGCACTGGTCACGTGTTATTTGAATGGCTGGTCTACCTCGTGTACCTGCAATTGAATACAACATTTATTTGTTGTGCTGACATTCAGTTCCTAATGGCAACCAACAATAACATCAGAAAAATAATTACAACATTAGATGACGTTAGATACCAGAACTCATAACTGTTGTGTCACAAGCAGATTGTTTGTTATTTTGTGTGGCAAATTTCAATTACTTTGGCGGGGGTGTTGAATCATTGAACTTTGAATCATTGAACTTGGAAGGCAATATTGAAAAAAAAAATGTTAAGAGCACTGATCTATAATATATATAGATCAGTGGTTAAGAGTCGCTGTTTCTGTTATTTTTTTAAAGGTAAATAAAATATACTAGAGTGTGATACAAAATGTGGAATGTAAACATGCAAATTAGGTTTTTATGGATTGATAAAATTGTGTGTACCATTTTTTCAGCAGTTTTCTCCATTCAAATAAACTGTTTTTTCACTCTTTATTCCATTCTAAATGTTAAAGCAATAGTTGACCCAAATTTGTCCTGATCCTAATAGCCCCAATCTAAATTCTGTCATCATTTATTAGTTCTTCGGTTGAACATAACATATATACATATATATACACATACATACAACTTCCCTGACGTCGAGCTCTTTCAATTTCTTGGCATTTTCTTGCGATTTTGTCGAGAACCGCAGCCGCCATGGTTTTATTTGCCAATCACATAAAATAAATAGTATGTTGAGAAAGATCTGGGGGGCGGTGGGGAGGAGCTGTGTAAATTTATTCTCACGTCACACAACAGCAGATTCAGGTACAATTCAGATATCTTAATATAGAATTGTGACTAGTCGAAATTGAATTAGAGATATCTATTGAAGATATCTGTGACGTAATTACAGATATCTTATATGGAGTTTTGACTAGTCAAATCATATTTAAAGATATCCCTAATACGATATCTTACTATTGCAATTATAATTGCAGATATCTCTAACTGTCATTGTGACTAGTCGAATTATAATTATGACTATCCGAATTACAAATGTGACCATCCGAAATTACATTTATGGATAGCCAAAACAACGTTTTAAATGATAAAACGGCTTGCGATAGGCTGCCTGTGTGTTTGCTAGCATTGACAGCGCGTGAAAGCCAAGTAGGGGTAACTGCAGCCTGGAGCAATGGGCGTGGCAAAAGGTGGGCGTGTCGAAAGGTTTCTCATTGGTGGAAAGAAAGGTAGGGGGCGTGGCAAAAGGTTTAGCGAAAATTGGCTGTTCCGCCTAAAGGCGAGCCATACTCTTAATCGCTATTGGCCTATAGATTAATAGAAAGCGATAAATTAAACACATAATCCTATAAAACCAATTGAAATTCATCCAATGTAAAAACTGCGTTAATGATGTAAATAATATTATTTTAAATTACTTTCGAAAGTACCTTCAAAAGGGCTTACTGACGTCATCGCCACTTTTAGGTCTTCGTTTATCAATAATCAAAAACAGATTACAATTATTTTTGAGAATACAAACGTCTCTAAACAAGGTTAGTCTTACTTGCTGCTCTTAAATTAAAGTCATTTAAAGTCAGCAGTATTTGTAAACATTAGTGAACTAACAAGAACAAACAACGTACAGATGTATGTTTATTAACTAACAAAGTTTAATAAATACCGTATCAAATGTATTGCTCATAGTTAATTTTAGTTAATACATCAGTCAACAAATGAACCTTTATTGTAAAGTGTTACACTAGAAAACCAGATTTTTAACCTGATAAAGAAAAATTAGTAAAAATTAAAAACTAATAATTAAAAAAATTAGTCAGAAAAGTTTAGTAACCTTGTTTTAAGTGACATTAACCAATTAAGCAAACAGACACAGGTTTATCCACTAAAACATTTATTTAGCTTTCAGTTTCAGTCAACAATACAAGTAAAAAGATAGATAGATAAAGATAGATAGATAAACCACTCATTCATTAATTCATTCATTCTGTAGTAGCAGTCCATAGAACAGAACCCAGCAAACTTCTGTTTTCTTTGTCTGAATAGAAAGCTGTGAAGACCACAGTATCTACAGCATCACACATCTGCTGAGCTCCAGCTCCACTCTGTGTGTCTTCCTCACATCTGGACTGACAGACTTCCAGTAAACCATACCTACACAAGAGAAAAACAAATGTTGAGAGATTCAAAAAATAATTAACCAGTAAGTAGAATAACATATCCAATAAAAGAAGCACAAGTGCCTGAGAGTGCACGTCTGCAGCCAGACACTTCTCCATATAAACAATCATCTCTGAAGGATTCGCTGTCAGTGCGGTCATCGTTTTGTCTCACTGTACATATGTCTGTCAACAACAATAAACTAATTACTAACGCTGCAAGATATAACGCAAAGTAAAAAATATCATCGTAACAAACTTATCTTAATATACATATTTGTGGTATATAAAGTATAGATCCACGTATAAACTATGAATAATTACCTCAAGTCTTATCGCCACCACCTTGTCTAAGGAAATTACTAGGGCCGGGACTTTAACGCGTTAATTGAGATTAATTAATTACACAAAAAATAACGCGTTAACTAAGATTAATTAATTACAGAAAAAAAAATTCCCCGCATTTTTAATAACTTATTTTTGCCCCGCTGAACGTTTCTCACTGGATGAGTTTTGGCGGAACGATTATACTGGAGTACCAACTAGCGTTCGCATATGCAGCATATCGAGCCTGAAGTATCACCTCAACGCAAAACATATAGCAGCTAGCGTGGACTTTACACTTTATGCTGAACTATGTAGTATTATGTTGGTGCAACAGTTTATGTTGAACTCTTTATTGTTTTGGCCAGTGTTATTGAGAGTTGGACTTAGTATGTTATGGCCTCTGAAGCAACAGAGAGATGTTTTCTAATAGTCAGTGTTTCCAATGTTCTGAATGTAATTAACAGTATTGTGTTTTACTTAAAAAAAAAACACTTTACAGAAGGTTCCAGCACCTATAAGTGTACTATTTCTAAATTGTTTCTAAATATGCTATTGCTACACTTCATGGCAAAAATTGCACTGATCTGCTAGACTTGGTTGAACAAAAATAAACAATATTTTGTTGCTTAAGCTTATGTATTCAGTCATTATTCAATGGTATACTATAAATCCATGTGAAAAAAATTACTTCTTACTGTTCTCAGGTCAAATATTTATATGCAATTAATTTCGATTAATTAATTACAAAGCCTCTAATTAATTAGATTAATTTTTTTAATCGAGTCCCGGCCCTAGAAATTACGTAAATGTATATTTAGCTGCTGATTGGCCAGCAGTAAAACTCCTTCCACCAATGAGAAACCTTTTGTCACACCCCTACCTTTTGCCACGCCCCAACCTTTCGGCACACCCATTGCTCCAGGCTGCAGCTACCCCTGTCTCCGTGAAAGGAGAGATGGCGAGGAGGTGCATTTTTGGTTGTGGAACTCACGGAACACTTTTCCCTTTCCCTAAAATTCCCTCGTTACGGTCCAGATGGCTCGATTTTTTACATTTCGAGGAAGGAGGGATAACAGAGTGGTCACGGATGTGCTCGAAGCACTTCACGCGCGAATGCTTAAAAAATTGGACAGAACACGAAATGGGGTTTGTGAGATATCTGTCATTAACAGATAACGCTGTCCCGTCAGTGTACACCATTGGTACCTCACAGAGTTTGACGGTGAGTTGAAATAAACCATGTCTCATGCAATTGAACACACCTTCTTATCTAGATCCAATCAGGTGCTAGTTTGAAAATAAGCCACGCCCACTATTTTCCTCTTTTATTATTCCGTTTCTCTCGGAAATACGTCACAACACTGGAGAAAAGTCGTTTGCAACTTCTGTTTCACGGGGACTTTAATTGTCAGCTGCTAGTGGCGAAGCAAATCCGGAGCCTTTATCTTAATTTAGTTATTGCCAAATACCCATCTTAATTTAAAATTTATCCTAATTTAATTTGTTAAAAAGACTCGTTTTTATTGGTGCGTTGGTCTATTTATAGTCTAAAGGAGCCTATGTCTATTTAGAGTGCCAAGATGTTAAGCTGTCACAGAGGACTTATTTTATTTCTTTAAAAGAGGACGATATTACAAAGATTTTAGAACTATCAAGTGACACTGAAGAATGGAGTAATGATCAAAGGAATACATTACATTTTAAAATATATTTAAATACAAAACAGTTATTTTAAATTGCAATCATATTTAAAAATATGACTGTTTCTGATCAAATAAATGCAGTCTAAAAGCTTTAGGATAAGAGCTTGTGATGTACAGCCTGGTTGGATTGGCTGCTGCCTAAAATAATTAAACATTATGTACCACTTTATTTACAAAATATTAATCTTCAACACATGTTCACGAGAGCACCGCGATACATGTATGTTCTGTTGACACAAGAGCAGACGTTCAGTCAGCTCTCATGTGTCCGTCTGCTGGTAGATGATGACCAACTTTAATCTCAGCCATAGTATCAATTAAAAAAAGCATTTTAATAGACTTACCAAGTGCAATCAGTCTTGGGGTACTGGGCAGAGAGAGGCTTCTCTCTGCATCTGCTGGAGTTGCAGTGACCCAAAAGTAGAGAAATTAACAAAAGGGTGGGAGAAATGAATTACATATATAGAGAACATACTTGCATCTTGTTTTAAAATAATTCTCAATGTGCTCTCCAATCAAGTTTATGCTTATATGTCACTTTGTGATATCTTGTGATACAACCCCTTGACCAGCACAAGTATGTCTGCCTATCTTGCAAAATAGAAGTGTGATCCTAAATTGATGATGAAAATTAAAGTGTACCTCAAATGCATGACATATGAATACAAAAACAGTAATAGTCTTTTAGAAATGTCTTATACACTATAATCCTGCCATCTCTTACATCCCCCAGTTTGGTTGTGTGTGCTTACGACGCATGTGTGACTTTAGTGCAGACGGAGTCTGAAAACTACAAAGACAAGTCGGCAAACCTCAATTAAACCTAAAATTAGCCAGGTTCCTATGCATTATGATATGGTGGTAAAATCTGTAATGCGTTCGCACAGATAACTTGCAGTGTTTGCACACAAACTGCGCAATCACCTTGACTGCTGCTTTTTTAAACAGTATGTTATAGATAGAAATGACAGTTTTCAGTTAATACTAACGTTTTAATATAAGAGTCAACGTTGGTATAATAATCACCAGCTTTTCCTCATTGAATTGATGTTAGCTTACCATTTTTCTCAGATGACGGTAACATTAACCACCAGGAACAGTCACCAGGAAAGAACTCCAAGACACCTCCGACGTTCTAACAGCAAAAAAACTTTAAATGAAAACAAAATATTCACTTTAAAATATTGTTATACAACCTCCATCTTTAGTGTTGCCTCACTTTTCTTTTCGTACTTCAGTTTGCTGTTAAAGTAAACTTTCCACAGAGTCCTCCTACTTAGCTAATTTACATTAAAGAGGTAGAGGAACATTAAAAAAACTCCATTTTTTTCCTGTCTCACTAACTATTAGTCATATAAGAATGGTATAATCACCAGCTTTTCCTCACTGAATTGATGGTAGCTTCCAGTTTCCTCAGATGATGGTAACCGCCAGTAATGAACACACCTCCGACGTTAAGACACCTCCGATGTTACAACAGAAAAAAAATAATAATGAGTCAGAGGAGCATTAAAAAAAGCTCATTTTGTTTCTGTGTCACTAAATATCAGTCAATGTAAACTGTATTCGCCCTGTTGAATTGCCATAATGATGACAGCAGTAACAATTGTAACATTACCTCACTGCTTGACAAACAGGCAGAAAAAAAGTATCTTGGAATATTTTCCTCACATTAACAACTCACTCAATTTGCAGCACTGGTTCGTGTTAGGTTGCTGTTAATAAGTGACTGCATTTGAAAATATCTTGGTTTTACATAAAATAATTACAGAAACAATACTAACCTTTTTGTCGAGTCTTTCCTCAGTTGTCCCAACCGAAAAAAAAAAAACCTTGAAAAGAAGTCTCCATTGTCATTGGTCAGTTTTTTCGCGGGCATTGTCGCTACTGTAAATCGATTTATAGTAGAGAATATTTACAGTACTAAACTTATATTTTCCCATAATCCTTTACTATTTACAGTATTATACTGTTGGCACATTTAACGTAAAAAAACGCCTCAGGCAGTGGAACAAGTCCAGCTTCACCACAATGTTGTGGTTGAAATGTGACCGTAAGGCACAGGTGTTCTCTAGTGGTCCAGAGGTGGCCCCAGCAAGAATGGAAGAGGTAGTCTTCCAGGCATCCCAATTTAGAAGTTCACCATGGATGCAGTCTGGGATCTTAAATGGAACACCTCAATCCGTAAAATGCAAGGAATAACGATTAAGAAAAATATAGATTAAAAAAAAAAAGAAATAAAATAATTGATTTTGAAAAATCACTTGAAAATAACTGTTTTTTATAAAGCAAAAATGCAAAAATTGCTACACAGGGTGTCAATATCTTGCTGCTCTTTGGGTATTAATATATTTGCTGATTTGGCCCTGCTTCAGCTCTGTGCGACAGAAACGGTCCATTCTGTCCTGAGGTTGAGGGTCTGGGAGTTTTTCATTTTCTTCTTGTTGATGAGTATACAAAAGTAATTTACAATTAAATTAAAAATATTGGTCTTGGAAAGTGTTGACATTTCCCAACACCACAGCAGTAATGACTTTATGAACTACTTTACTTCTAAGATTAATACTATTAGAGATAAAATTGTAACCATTCATCCGTCAGCTACAGTATCACATCAGACTCTACTATAGACGGTTTCAACGGCATCAACATAAACAAACGTTAATGCGCGTGAGCGCTTTAGTGGACCTAACTTAACTTCCGGTAGACTCCAAATAGAATCAATAACAACAGTCAAGTCCCTCTTGAGTAGATATTTTTTGATAACAAACAAAATATGTTTGCTGCGTGAATCAGGCGGACTTAATGAAAATGCAAATTCATTCTTTGCCAGCAGGAGATGTTTTAAAGCATAGTCATAAAGCGCGAGAAATAGAGGTTTCCCCAGTAACAGCTGTAAACAAAGCAGAGCTGGTACGCTCACACACTGCTTTGCATGCAAGTCTTCCTTCAGAAATACAGCGATATAAAAACAACTGTGCCTCGTTTTGATATTTAAACATAAATGTAAGGAATTCTTATTATTATTAAACGCGCAGTACGTTACGTAATGTTATGTTATTCGTGTTTATTTAACGAAGCCTTTTTGAAAATCGATCAGTTTTAAAATTGTGGCAAGTCTCCAAAAATAAATAAATGTATGGGAAACACATCCCGCAGCACAGCCACCTGAGCCCAACTTCAGTCTACTCATCACCTTGGCTTTAACTACGTTTGTAGAAGGCACTGCAGCCAGACCGATATACACAACACAGACCGGAAGTTAACTTAGGTCCAGGCGCGTGCGCCCGATGAAACCGTCTATAGGAGAGGAAGAATTGTATAAACTTGTTAAAACATCTAAACCAACAACATGTATTTCAATTTTATAAAAATACGCTTAAGACAATACAAACAGTAAATTTTATACAAGACATAACGGAATCCAAATGAGGGAGAGAGAGAATGAATGAGAGAGAGAGAATGACTGAGAGAGAAAGGACGAGAGAGAGGTTAGAGAGAGAGAGAGCGTGATCACAGACTAAGCTCAGTTATGCAAACTCACAGACAGTAAACCTTGAAAGACAACAACGAATCAAATCATAGACAAACTTTAAGCAGCATTTAAATCTCCATAGAGAATGATACTTGCACATGTCTCTTGTGACTCTTTGTGCGCTGGAGCAGCGTGAGCGTGGTCTTTGTGACTAGACGTGTTTTCTCGTGTCTTCCGGGGCTGCAGCGGAATCGCGCGGTATTTGAAAGGTCCAACAAAGCAATGTTTCAGAATTCGTCTTCCTCGTGAGGAGAGGCGAATAGGTGAATAAACTTAGTAACGAAAAGAAACAAAAACAATGGAAATGAAAGCTCCCGAAGGAGCCATGAGAACGGCTGTCCTCTCAGCCGCCGTGCTGAGAGGGACGGCGATAGGAGAGCGAGCCAAGGCCGTGAAGAAGGACGAGCAGAAGTGCAGAAGAGGGGAAGCGAAGAATAAAACTGCAGATACTACAATTTATATGGGGAAACATCTACTGCACAAAAAGGCAATGCTAAATACATTTAGAATACATTGAGAAAATGGTACCAGTTAAGCATACATTGAGAAAAGGTACCGGTGAACTGGCTTTTTCTTGTCCTGTTTCCCAGTGGGATCATAAATTTTATGAGCTGGTCAGGGGTAGGGTTACAACCCATGGTTCTATTTGAGAACATTACTCCAAAAACATTTCCCATTTACAAGTCAGCAACTTATAATCCTCGCATAACAGGATTAACCATTTTTATGCAATACACAAACCTATTCAAAATACATATTATTAAATACTTACGTACAGAGCGTAAAGAAAAGTTTGTGTGTGTGTGTTTAGGAATGTGGGTGTTTCGCTTGTCCTTTGAGGCTGCTCACGGGTATCCCTGGACAGTCTCAATAGGTGTAATAACTGTCACCCAAGGCAGAATGTTGCCGACATCGCGGCGCCCCAAATGGTGAATTATGTAGTAAAACGAAGGTCCTTGTTTACTCACGTTCTGGTCTTTAAGTGCAGAATGTGTTAGAGTCAGGATTCATTAATATGGAACAGATGGCTGAAATACCATCAGCTCATTAGTGTTACATCATGTTAACATATAGATAAATTGAATACAGACCAAAGATAACCTGTTAGATTGTAAACGAAAATGTAAACAAATTATATTTCATGTTTAACCACTAAAGAGACATCAGAGTCAGCAGCACATTTCAGAAGGTCTAGCCGATCTGAGGCTGCTCTTGGCGGATACATGAGGACTGAGCTCCCGTTGATCGCGTGGAGCTCATGTCTCCGAGATCGGCTAAACACTTAATAAACCACAAATTTGAGCTTTAAACAACTACATTATCGGCTGAAATACTTTTAAAATTAAATTTCATGACACAATAACAGTAATATTTTGAAAATGATCCGAATAAATGGTGGTTGAACTCAACCAATGCTGCGTGAACTCAACCAATCAGGATGTTTAGCGCCCAAGTCCTGCTTTGCAATGAAAAAGTGCTTTACAAATAAACTCAAATTGAAAAGAATTGAACTAGGAAAGGTAGTATCCTCACAACTAAATTCCTTCTTAGAGAAAAATGGTATATGTGAGGATTTCCAGTCAGGTTTTAGACCGTATCATAGTACTGAGACTCCTCTCCATAGTGTTACAAAAGACCTGCTCTTATCATCTGATCTTGGTTGTATCTCTCTATTAGTGCTATTGGATCTTAGTGCTGTGTTCGACACTATTGACCACAACATTATTTTGCATATAGACTAGAAAACTTGTTGGCATTAATGGAAGTGCATTAGCATGGTTTAAGGGAGGGGGTGAAATGCTCGTTTTCACTCAATATCCTGTTAATCTTGAGTACCTATAGAGTAGTACTGCATCCTTCATAACTCCAAAAAGTCTTTAGTTTTATTAAATTCATAAGAGAAAGATAGTCTGTACCAATTTTTCCCGGAAAAATACGAGCGCCTAGAGGCGTGACGTGTGGGCGGAGCTAAAGAATCACGAGCGCCAGTAGGCTTTTGCGTCGAGAGCGTTTGGAAGCTGTGATATTACCCAGAGCCGTTGAAAAACATATTTAATGGCTCTGACATTGCCTTGAGGAAAAAAACATCATCCAAAATAAACCATGGCTAACAGTCAGATTCAGCCGTTTATTTATGATCCAGAATCAGATCCCGAGGCTGAAACTGAACGAGAGCAGCAGCAGCAACGACTCGCTCCAAGCGGGGCTCGAACCCGGGTCTCCGATGGGAGGCGGACGCACTAACAAGGAGGCAGAGATATTTTAAGCAGCTTTACTCACCGCATGCGGTTCCAACACACGATCGTGACCCTTTTTCGTTGGGACTGCATTATCCTTAAGAAATAAACGATACGCAAATCCGTCGTCAAACTGGGCCTTGTTTGTAAAACAAGCATCTTCGAAATGCAGGGAACAAACACAAACACTTGCACAACTCCGTTGATGCTCTGTAAAAATAAACTCCGTCCACTGGTCCCTTAATGCTGTTTTTTCTTTGGTAATCTGTGCATGGTTGTCTTGCCCTGGCAACCAAAAACACACTCCTTTTGTGACATTTCGCGACGCTCTCGCTCTGATCAGTGATTGTCTGTGCACAGCCTCTCTCTGCTCTGCTATACGGGAGCGCGCGCTCTTCCGGGAGAAATGCCCTTAGGACCCATATAAGGAAATTCCGCTCCATCTAACGTCACACAGAGCCATACTCGAAAAAAACTTTCCGAAACTTGTGACAAACCGGAAGGAGTATTTTTGGAACAGAAATACTCCTTCAAACGTCCAACTTAATTTTTTAAACTTTGTCCATGTTTAGCATGGGAATCCAACTCTTTAACAGTGTAAAAAACTCAGTATCCATGAAATAGCATTTCACCCCCCCTTTAAATCATACTTATATGACCGCCATCAATTTGTAGCAGTGAATGAAGAGGTATCATATCGATCACAAGTCCAGTTTGGAGTACCTCAAGGTTCAGTACTAGGGCCGATACTCTTCACGCTTTACATGTTACCTACCCTTGGGAGATATCATCAGGAAACACGGTATTAGCTTTCACTAATATGCTGATGATACTCAGCTCTATATTTCTTCGCAGCCTGGCGAAACATACCAATTTGAAAAACGAACAAAATGCATAGTCAATAGAAAAAAACTGGATGATGAGTAATTTTTTACTGCTAAATTCTGAAAAACAAAAAAAAACAAATGTGTTAATTATAGGACCTAAAAACTCATGTAATCTGCATGTAATAACCTAAGACCCAATGCTGCTCTGTCAATTCTTCGTCATCAGTTAGGAACCTATGTGTGCTATTTTATAACAATCTTTCCTTAGAAAGTTTCACGTTTCATCTCAAAAAGAAGGCGTTTGCTCTCAATGTCAAAGGCAGAAATGTTAATCCATGCGTTTATGACCTCAAGATTAAATTATTGTAATGCTTTTTTTGGGTGGTTGTTCTGCACACTTAATAAACAAACTCCAGCTAGTCCAAAATGCAGCAGCAAGAGTTCTTACTAGAACCTGGAAGTATGACCATATTAGCCCGGTCCTGTCCACACTGCACTGGCTCCCTATCAAACATCGTATAGATTTTAAAATATTGCTTATAACTTAGCCCTGAATGGTTTAGCACCTCAGTATTTGAATGAGCTCTTGTTACATTTTATTCTTCCATGTCTGCTGCATTCTTAAAACTCAGGCAATTTGATATTACCTAGAATATCAAAATCAACTGTGAGCGACAGATCCTTCTCCTATTTGGCGCCTAAACTCTGGAATAACCTACCTAACATTGTTCGGGAGGCAGACACAATTTTGCAGTTTAAATCTAGATTAAAGTCATATCTCTTTAACCTGGCTGACACATAACATGCTAATGTGCTTATAAAATCCAATGGACTTTTAGGCTGCATTTATTAAGTAAACCAGAACCGGAAACACTTCCCATATCACCCGATGTACTTGCTACATCATTAAAAGATTAACATCTACGCTAATATTTGTCTGTTTCTCTCTTGTTCCGAGGTCACCGTGGCCACCAGATCCAGTCTGTATCCAGATCAGAGGGTCACTGCAGTCACCCGGATCCAGTACGTATCCAGACCAGATGGTGGATCGGCACCTAGAAAGGACCTCTACATCCCTGAAAGACAGCGGAGACCAGGACAACTAGAGCCCCAGATACAGATCCCCTGTAAAGACCTTGTCTCAGATGACCACCGGGACAAAACCACAGGAAACAGATGATTCTTCTGCACAATCTGACTTTGCTGCAGCCTGGAATTGAACTACTGGTTTCGTCTGGTCAGAGGAGAACTGGCCCCCCAACTGAGCCTGGTTTCTCCCAAGGTTTTTTTCTCCATTCTGTCACCGATGGAGTTTAGGTTCCTTGCCGCTGTCGCCTCTGGCTTGCTCAGTTGGGGTACACTTCATTTACAGCGAATGATTGCAAATGATTGCACAGGTACTATTTAAACTGAACTGAGATAATGACATCACTGAATTCAAAGATCATCTGCCTTTAACTGTCATTTTACATTATTTACATTTACATTTAATCATTTAGCAGATGCTTTTATCCAAAATCCAAAGCGACTTACAAATGAGAACAACAGAAGCAGTCAGGTCAACAAGAAAACAACAACAGTATACAAGTGCCATGACAAGTCTCAGTTAGTCTAGTATAGAACGCATAGCCAGGTTTTTTTTTAATTATTTTTATTATTATTAAATGAAAAAGACAAGAAAAGGAAAAGTGCTGGTGTTAGTTGGTTAAGTGCAGGCGAAAAAGATGAGTCTTTAGATGTTTCTTGAAAATGAGTAAAGACTCAGCTGTACGAATTGAGCTTGGGAGGTCATTCCACCAGCTGGGCACAGTCCAGGAAAAGGTCCGTGAAAGTGATTTTGAATTTCTTTGGGATGGCACCACAAGGCGTTGTTCACTTGCAGAGCACAAACTTCTGGAGGGCACATAGGATTTAACCAGTGAGTTTAGGTAAGTTGGTGCCGTGCCAGTGGTCGTCTTGCAGGCAAGCATCAGTACCTTGAATTTGATGCGAGCGGCTACTGGTAGCCAGTGTAACCTGATGAGACATTGTTATTGACACACTGTTATTGACACACTGTTTTCATAATTAATGTTTATCAGTTGCTTTGACAAAATCTTTTTTGTTTAAAGCGCTATATAAATGAAGGTGACTTGACTTGACTAAAATGCTACCAAAGAAATATTGTGTTCAACCACAGCAGGCCAAAATGGTAAGTACAGTAGTGTGTTAACTGCCTCCTTATTTAATTGTATGAGTTATGACTAGATTTTAATACACATCTTACATTGCCTTCATCCTAAGCTTCATAATAATAAAGCTCAGTGCAATTAGACAGTAGAAATAGTGATTTTTTTCATAATCATTTACAATGGGAGAATGGGTTCAAACCATGTATGATTCAATAGCTATAAAAGAAAACATTGTAAACAAAAAGTGTCACAAAGTTTAATAATGGAACTTTACTGAAGTTTATTTAGACTTCAGAGGTGGTCTTAACATACAATCGATTGGGTACCATTTCATGAGTGTGCTGATAAATAGATGAAAATGGATAATGTGGAAATGTGGTGTAAGAGAAAAATCTGATATTACAAAATACGTATGTGAAAGTGAAAGTGACGTGATATTCAGCCAAGTATGGTGACCCATACTCAGAATTCGTGCTCTGCATTTAACCCATCCGAAGTGCACACACACACAGAGCAGTGAACACACACACTGTGAACACACACCTGGAGCAGTATATTTAAGACTCTGACAAAGTCATCCAGGATTAAACACTATATGTTTCGCCTGGAAAAGAAACAGTGATAAATGTATGCATTGTGGCTTTTAAGAAAATGCCCGGCATTTAACAATGCACTGTATTCAAGTAGAAGAACGAGACTTTTATTTTGGTCTGGTGATGTGACGTCATGAGGCTGCGCCGCGCTCCTGTCTCTGTTGTGATTCTTCTGCAGAAAGGTTTGTTTAATAGCGTTTATGGTGTTTAAGTCAATGAAAACTGTTCGTTCAGTTTTGTGGTGTATGCAATCTATGTGACATAAACGAATAATGGATGCAACACTGCAATGCTTAATCTAAAAATGAACAATGTTTTTTTTTTTCACAAATACGTAAAATAAAAGATAACTCTTACTTTCATGCAAAAAGGAAGTCTATTATTCTTATTATTATTTTGCCTACTAATTCCATTAACTTCCACTCTGACTGATTCCCTTGTGTGCTTACTAACTACTGGACTAGGGAGCTAATCGAGATGCAACCAGAGATTTAGTTTATATCTCTGTTTATTATTCTCATCTTAAACAGGAAAAAGTAACCAAACATTGGCAAAAAGTGAGTGAGATCCACGTGACACACTTTTATAAAGATGGAGTTTATTAAAGAGGAGGGTGAAGATGTGAGGATTGAAGAAACATTCAGAATCAAACATGAAGATGAAGATACTGAGGAACAAACAGGTTGGTTTTACATTCTCAAAACTGAACTGAACAGAAGAGTAGTACAGTAGAGAAACCCTGAATCACAATGTGGATAAAAAATGTTTTGGAGAGTCTTACTATAATAAATGTCTTAGATCCTTTGTGAAACTAAGTCCTACGTTTTTTCTCTGATTGGTTATGTTTTCAAAAAACTATAAAACAGTTTTCTCTCTCTTCAAAAATGAAAAGAAGAAACGAATAAAGAAGAAAAAAGACTGTCTAACATTAGCTTGTGGGTTTTTTGTTCTTACACACTTTATTACTTTTGTTTTCCTCTACATGTTGCAATTCAGAGCTTCTTCTGAAATAGTATTTTATTTCCCCATACAATTCTCCTAAAATGTTACTAACGATATATTTCTCCCCATCATTTGACCAAAACCTGCAATGGATTCAGTCAGTTTTTTTTTTTTTACAAACACTCAATGGTGATTAATAGTGACTTTTAAATAAAAGTGTTGTATTAATTGGCATGTGTAGCTTGAAGCTAATTGTAGCTATAATTTCTATGTTGCCTAAATATGATTATATTTCATGAAATATTTTATCAAAAGAAATCACACAAGTTTATAAGATTTTTAATTATAGTAATGTAATGTTGCTTTCTTGATGCACTGGTGCGTTTAATCAGGGAGACATCTAAAATTGCAGCTGTTATTGGATTGGGAATTAGTGCATTATAATAAGTTTCTTTAAGTTTTGGGTCATAATCTGGAACCCAAAGGACTAGAAACAAAATAAATTTTCCCTGAAACCTTGAGCTAAAGGGATGGTTTGTATAAAAATTCAAATTCAGTAATTTACTGCCCCTCATGTTCTTCCAGGATACTTTTTGATGTCTCTTGCTTTTTTCCCCTTTAAACTCCGTTAACTTTTATTTGTGTTTTTCTTTCATCCTAGTCCTGATGCTGCTGAAAGAAGAGAATGAAGTACTAAATGAAATGGAAGAGAAAACCCAATATGAGCAAGATCTTCATTTCATACCTGGAGAAAAATATTTTATTTGCTCACAGGCTCAAAAGTCCCCAAAAAAGGATTCTTCTCGAAATAGAGCCCAAAATACAGACACTAGAAGTCATTTCACCTGTCAACAGTGTGGGAAAGGTTTCAGTAGAAAAGAAAGCTTTAAAGTCCACATGAGAAGTCACACTGGAGAGAAACCTTACACTTGCCAACAGTGTGGAAAAGGCTTCTCTCGAAAAGTAAGCCTTCTAGTTCACATGGGAGTTCACACTGGAGCGTCTCCTTTCACCTGCCACCAGTGTGGAAACAGTTTTACTCAGAGAGGAAGCCTAAAAATGCACATGAGGATTCACACTGGAGAGAATCCTTTCACCTGCCAACAGTGTGGGAAAAGTTTCTTTCGAAAAGGAGGTCTTAAAAGCCACATGGGTGTCCACACTGGAGAGAAGCCCTACACCTGCAAACTGTGTGGAAAGAGTTTTACACACAAAAACACTCTCAATTCCCATATAAAACTTCACACCGGAGAGAGCTCGTTCATTTGCAATCTGTGTGAGAAGAGCTTCTCGCGAAAAGAAAGTCTTAAGAAACACATGCACATTCACACTGGAGAGAAGCCGTTCGTATGTTATCAGTGTGGAAGAAGTTTCACACAAAAACCAACTCTTAGTACCCACGTGAGAGGTCACACTGGAGAGAAGCCTTACACCTGCAATCTGTGTGGAAAGAGCTTCTCGCAAAAAGGAAATCTTACCATTCATATGAGAATTCACACCGGAGAAAAGCCTTTTGTTTGTGTTCAGTGCGGCAAGAGTTACAGAAGTAAAGTAAACCTTAATTCCCACATGAAGAATCACTCGCGAAAACTGTTCTAAACGTCATCAATGTGGAAAATGTTTCACACTTACTCTTTGTCAGTGCCAGCTTCACCCAGCCTTCTGGCTCTGCTCCCTTCACTGATTCCATTGGGCTTCCTGGCTCTGTCCGTTTCGCCAAACTCCTCGGCTCCTTCCCTGCTAGCTACTCCCAACCTCCAGCTCTCCCTCGGGCTTCCCAGATCTATGGGACTCTGAGAGACCTCTTTTTAATGTGGAATTATACATTTACTCAAGAATGCTCTACTATTTGGTAACAAACACTTTAACAGTTGGCCCTAAATTCAAATATTTCTTAATAATAAAGGAATATTATTGAAAAATAATGAATTACAGATAAAGACACAAGGTAAAAACTAGAAGAAGAAAAATTCTATAGAGGTTCTATAAACTCATTAATAATGTTTTCAAAGAAATTTGCAAAAATAGACATAGACAGACTAGACTATTTTAGAACAAATTATGAGCTTATTGACGATTTTTTAAAATAATTTTTGACAAAATTAGAATTTTTTAGGATTTTGTTTTAGTTCCTTTTTTTTTGCCTAGTTCCTACGTCTATGGCCCAATGACGATATGATGAGCATTTTCTACATATTAAAAATTGCGGGTCAGGAAGCGGGTCGGGTACAATATTTTCTTTTCCTTTTTTTGCGGTCCGATTGGCGGGCGGGTTAGTTGAAAATGTCGGTCGGGTGCGGACCGTGCGGGTTATTAATACATTGACCCGCGCATCACTGATGTGTACTAATACGTACTCATTAAATTTATTCAAATAAAATACGAAAATATGGCTGTCAATTAAAAAACAAGTAATTGGTAATTTAAAAAATACAAACAAAATGTACAAGATATAATTTCACATGCAAGAGTATTAGTGGTGTTATATAAATTTAAGAAAGAGAGAAGTGCTTTCCCCTACTATACTATAACATTGCAAAATTATTTTTTGTATTTGGTGTAATGCAATGTGTTTATGTGGTTTGGGGTAAATATATATATATATATATATATATATATATATATATATATATATATATTCTAATACTATACATTATTGTTACTCCTATATGCCCGCCTTAAACGCGTTGATTTTTACAAAGCTCTTTGTTCTTAAAATAACTTTTCAGATAGCTTCGCCACAATGAAACAGCGCGTCTCCACGACAGGACATAAGTAAACGAACGTATTTACTTGATACAAAACTGATTCGGCTTTATTAAAATGTGTGCATGATCTATTCATTAGCTAGTCTAAATAGGGTGATATCAGCTAAATTGGGCCACTTTTTGGTAAATCGTTTGGGACAATAATACAATAACATATATGCCTATTCCATGTGTATTTATGTTTGATAATGAATAACCCTAACCCTGTTTTTTATAATTTTGTGTTGAAATTATGTTATAAAATATAATTATTTAGGCCCTACAGTTCTTGAAACATCAGTTGTGCCAATTTTTTTTGCATGAGCAGTTTCAGGTAAAATGGGCTGGTCAAACTGCAAAGGGAAATAGTAATTTATCATCAATTTTAATTTTAAAACACAACTGCTTATACAGCCACATAACATTTAATCTGCATTAAATAAACATATTCATATGTGCCATTAAAAAATAAAATACATTTTGGGTGCAAACCCACATATTCAAATGTGCAATTAACCCTTGTGCGTCCCTCATTTGGGAGTCACACTCAGGGTCTTCACGGTCAAAAGTGACCGGACACCTGAAATGTAACTTTTTTGCCCCCCAGTAAAATCAGTGGAATATATTTTTATTCAATAATATTTTTTCTTTTGTATTTTGAGAAAATTTTAAGGTATTAATTCATATTTATGCAATAATTATGAACAATTTTTCTCATAGAAAATAGTACATAATTTTTTTTTTTCAAATTTTTCAAAATTATTTTCAAATTAATGTTGTATTTCAGATTAAACCAGAGACTAGGCCTTTCAAATACATTTTTTTGAAGATTTTTTAGCGCCACCTGGTCAGAGCAAAGAAAGAAAAACATGTAAGTGCATGGTGCAACCACTTATTACCAGTATAGGAATCTATAGAGAGGCTTGTGAATTCCCTTATTGTTTTTAGACATAATTGCTTACTCATATTAAGTAGTGGACTTGAATATATATTAATACATTCTAAAGAGTACTTTTTGTATATTTTTTTATATTTCTTCTGTTATAAATAATGATTTCATGCATTATTTGCATTAAAGTTTTTGCATTATGATTGCAATCAAACCTGAACATATTGTTAGAAAGAGAACACAATTAAGCATTTAACCTTTTTTGCTTTAGAATTTAATTGAAAAAATTCAATTCATTCAAACATAACAGTTTATGTAAACATTTTGCAATGAACGTATATTTTTGTAAAATATCAATGAACACTAACAAAAGGGAGGAATAGTAATCAAAAGGAAACAACAATAACAAACAAGCTCAAATAACAGGAAGCGTTAAAAATGAAACTGTAAATAAAAAAAGAGAAGTAATAAAATAAAATATGAGCTATAAATACTATTCTAACTTTATCCTATGTGGGCTACTATGTAACTGCTGTGTATACTAACTACTATAACTGTATGTTACCTGCATACAAACTCTTACATAACAGCTAGCCTAACTGTTGCAGAGGTCACAAATAACTAAAGAATGTCTCTTGCAAACTGGATTTTTGCATTTCTTGCAAGAGAGTGTGGTTTTAACATCCCTTGGGAAGCATCTTGGGCATCGTTTTCTCTTGGCTGAGGAACTAGCCAGGGAAGGACCAGCCAAGAAGGAATGAGCCGAGAAGGGGTCAGCCGGGGATGGAATGGCTCCAGAGGGACCGGCAGTGGAGGGGCCAGCTCTGAAGGGAACGGTAGTGGACGGGCCAACCGTGGAGGGACCAGCTTCTCTATTATCTGTTCCCTGAAGTTTTCGCATGAGATGCAGGGAGGCTGGTGCGCGTGGAATGCCCTGTCTGGATTTTATGAAGGGGGTCACAAGTGATCTCCCAAGCTCCTCGAGGAAAGTCCTCCTCTTGAAGAAGCACCCCTGTTTCCAAGTGGGATTAATTTCCCTCCACAGCACGAATGCATTATAGGCAGATACATCGACCATGCTGAAGAACAGCGCCATTGGCCAGCGAGCCGTCCTCCTCCCACATGTATATGTTGCAACAATCTAGAATATTACACAAACATACACACACACACACATTTAGTATATATGCGGTCATCAAATGATGGTTCATTTCACTTTATATGCTATTTAGCATGGCAAATAAGTTACCAGTAGCAATCACAATAATAATAATAATAACAGTAACAATGACAATAATAAGAAGACAATATAAAGTAGCAAATACCTGGTCAAGAGTGTCCACGCCACCTTTGGTGTTGTTGTAATCAAGAATCATTTTAGGCTTCCTGTCCTCTCGTTCGCTGATTGTTGCTGTTTTGTGCATGGTGCTCATGAGAAGTACATTTTTATTTTTTTTGGGACAGTATGACACGATGGCGTGTGTATCTGTGAATGCAAATAGTGACGAGAAGCGAGCCCTGCCTCTTTGGTTTGTCAATGCACTTGGAAGCTCCGGTTTGTTTCTTCGCACCGTTCCGAGCATTCTTATTTCTTTTTGTAGGAGCTCTGTCCCAAGAGCATAAGATGTAAAAAAAATTGTCACATGTGACAATATGTCCCTGAAGGCCATGCGTCATTTCATTCACAACTCGTTTGCCCAAGTTTTTCTCATGCTGTACTCCTGCAGGTTTGCCTTTGTATACCTGCATATTCCAGGAGTAACTACTTTCTGCATCACAGGCTGTCCAGATTTTTATGCCATATTTTGCAGGCTTGCTTGGCATGTATTGTTTAAAAGGACACCACCCCCTGAATCCAACCAGACACTCATCCACAGTCACGTTGAGACCAGGATTGTACATCAGTGGCAGTCTCTCCACCCATTTGTCCCACATTTCTCTGATTGGTGCAAGTTTGTCAGTTTGCCTTCTTGCATCTCTTGTTCTCTTGTCATCGAATCTGATAACCCTTGACAGTCTTTGGAACATTTTGAGAGGCATGGTGGCACGAAAAATTGCCCTCCCCATCCCATAAGCTGCTTGTTGCCTCATTATTTGATTTGAAAACGCCAGCCAGTATCAGAAGGCCAATATATGCTTGCATTTCTTCCCATTCAATGTTATTCCATTCCTTTGCAAAGACTCGTCGCCCCTCTTAAGTTAGTCATTTCTAGCAGAATGTTCTGAATTGATGTTGTAAAAAATAATTCAAAAGTTGACAGTATGTCCTTCACTCGCACACACGCATACCTTGTTGGTCCAGGGGTATGTCTGGGGACCTTCTGTGCCCGTGCTCTTTCTTGTGTCTGTAGAGGAGGAAATGAAGACCACAGTATTTCCCCATTTCTTGAGGTGTAAGTTACCAGGCCTTCTTCATCTGATTCTTCCTCCTCTGACTCAAAATCCGGGGCGGCTTCTGTAAAATCATCTTCTTCAGAGGTATCATCTGCTGGATTTTTTGGGACAGCATTCTCTTCCTCTTCACTAGACTGAAGCAGGTATTCGAGGGTCTCCTGAGCAGTGAACCGTCTTTGTGCCATTGTGCAAAATGACAGGGCAGGCCTCAATGTAGCAAAACTTATTCCACCTCACACCCAATCAAGTTTTTGTTTTTATTTACAGATGCTGGTATTGGACTGGAGGTTACTAGGGCAGAATCTCAGCCTTTGATCTCACTCTCACTGTCAGCCTTTGATCTTACTCTGTGTGTGTGTGTGTGTGTGTGTGTGTGTGCAGACAATGTCAAACTTTTGCACTCTGGATATGTAATTTTTGATCCATTCATTTTATTTCACATTCTCAAAATGTTAAAGTTCATTTGTGTGTGTGTGTGTGTGTGTGAGAGAGAGAGAGAAAACATTCCATCAACTGTCAAGATTTGTGAGATTTTATGACAAGGGAACAATAGCTGCAGAAAAGCAAAATGACAAACAGGCACCTGTCCCAGAGATTTGGGGAAAACAAGCAAGAGAGACTACCATTTATGTACAGTCCTTGGTCATAAGAAAAACCTGGACAAGCAAATAGTGAATGGAATGATCCATGGCCTTCAGAAACATATTGTTCAGTGGCACAGAGCTCCTGCAAAAAAATAAAAAATAAGAATCCTCAGAATGGTGCAAAGGACCAAGTCTGAGTTTCTAAGTGCACTGACAAACCCAAGAGGCAGCGCTTGCTTCTCATCGCTGTTTTACAGGCAGCAGGTCATAGGTGTGTGTGTGTGTATGTGATTATTTAGAGTGTCATACCTTCACTGCTGTTAGATTTTCTCTGCATTAAGACTGAATTATTGAATGGATTTCACATTCTCAAAACTTTGCTCTGTGTTACAGACACAGTAGTTCATAGGTGTCTATGTGTAAGTATGTGTGTGTGTGTGTGTGTGTGTGTGTGCATCTGTGTGTGATTGGATGTGTCAATATCACACTCTTGATGTTTTATAGTGTCATCCCTTCACTGCTGTGGACTTTTTTTTAGTTTTGTGATCGATTTGTAAATTGTGTACACAAATATTCTCTGAATTGTTGTATTTTTGTCTATTTCCCATTCATTTCCTATGGACGGTCATTTTTGACCGAAGACCCTGAGTGTTACTATTTTTTTTACGCCCACTTAGACTGTTCGAATCATGCCCTAAATTTTTTTGTGTGTTCACACCCCAAATGCCATGAAGGTCACCGCATTTCATATCATTCCGATGAAGCTGTGATTTTTAACATTTCAAAACGTAAAATATTCCGGTCAGAAATGACCGAAGACCGCACAAGGGTTAAAAAAGTCAATTTTGGAACAACATAGATCAGTGAACTGAGGTCAGTTGTGTGTGTGTGTGTGTGAGAACAATACATTTAGAACGAAATGTGCAAATTATAAAAATTCACATTAAAAATTGATAACTGATAACTTATTTGTGTGTGTGTGATGAAAACATTTTTCAAACACAGTCTTTGCAAATGAAACCATCGTCATCACAGATACCATTCTCTTCACCACAGCTCTCGTGAAACCAGGCAGAACATGGATCACATTTTACCCATTCCTCAGTGGCCTTAGGGTCATTTGGGTCACCATAGTGGGTGTTGCAGGCTTTGCAAGGTGATTTGTGATTCTCTTGCCCTGCTTTTTTTTTCTCTTTTGGTTGCTTGCTGCCTGGGTACTTGCTGGCTTGCTTGGCTGGTTGCTTGCTGGATTACTTTTTTGTTTAAGCTCCCTTTCCGCCTCCTCTGGAAGGTAGGGCTTCCGCCCTGACGCATGTTCACTGCCAGTCACCTTTCCACTGATGAGTCTTTGCAGTGTGTGTATCGTGGCAAACCCCATGCTCGTGATAAGAGGTGCACACTCGCTGTAATTCCTTTCTTCACTCCCTTCCTGTATTCATCTAAGGCCTCCTTCATCCTCTCCTCTTTCCACAGATTGTAGTTGTTTGGCCTTACTTTTCCTCCCTATTTTATCTTTGTATCCTTTCCTCTCTGGTCCTTACTCCTCCTCTCTTTTCTCTCTTTCTGTCTCCTCTCATTTCCTCTGCATTCCTTTCTCCTCACCTGTTCTCCGACTTCCTGTTTCCTCTGCTTGTCTCCTCTCTCATCCTTCCTCCTCCTCTCTCTCCCCTCTCCTCTCGCTTCCTTCTCGTTTGCCATTCTCACTGTAAATAAAATATGTACTACCATTATTACTGTTCATGGGGGTCATGGTGAGTGAGTGTGTGTGTGTGTTTGTGAGTGTTAGGGTGTGACACACACACACACACACACACACACACACACACACACACACACACACACTCACCATGACCCCCCAACAGTAATAATGGTAATAGACACACACACTCAAACACATGTGTATCTGTGTTTGTGAGTGACACAGATGATGGCCCATTTTACCTCAGTGGGTTAAGGTAAATTGGGCCGCCAAGAAAAACATCACTTTTTCAAAAACTATGCTCCTATACCACACTAACAACATTATTTCTGATTGATGCCATCAAGACAGATATTATGCATATTTTTTTATGTGCGTTTTTGCTTTTTTATAGATTTATCATCCTTATAATGGTTTAATTACATTTGGTATGCCAAGCTACTTACATAATTATTGCCCCGCCCACCATAACCAACCAATTAAACACCTGTTACTTGTCAGTTATGACAATAGTTTGAAATAATTTGTAGTTATTGTTTCTAAATTCCAGAGGGGCTAGGACCCCCAAACCTTAAATGGCCCATTTTACCTGATATCACCCTAACTTGATTAATTCAAACTCTTATTTTATAACATTATAAATCACATAGTTACTTTTTGCATTTTATTCTAATATATACATTATATTCTGATCCCAAACATTACCGTTTTGCCTTTGAACTCCAACTCTTTCATTAGAAGTACGATAAATATTTGCGATATGTGCCTGGCTCTTGTGACTTTAGACAGCGGCACGCGAACGGGACATTTATTTTGTTATGACGTCATTCGTCTGCGCCGCGCTCCAGCATGTGTTATGATTCGGCTGAATAAAGGTTTTGAGTTTTATACATTTAAAATGTTTAAATCGGCGAAACCCGTTCGTAATTGGGCTTTTTAACAAGCGATGTTAAATGGCTTAATTATGATTCATGTAACATTGAAATGCTTCAACTAACATTAATGAACGTTGTTTTTATGAGTAAAGTGCATTAGCAACAGAAAAGGTGCCTCTCATTTCGTACCCCATACTGTTAATCTGTAAAGCAGACACGAAATCGTTTACTTCATTTAGTGATGGAGAAACGGAGCTTTTCGAAACCACGAATCAATTGAATCAGTTTAATGAAATGATTCACTGTTTCGAATCACCGAACGCTGAGGAGACATGATTGGGTCAATGCAGTGTGAATGCAACAACGAGTAATGCGCTGATCTGTACAGTGTCTTTTGCCAGTTTTCTATTCTAGATCAGTGACGTAATGACAACTTTTATAAACTGCTGTGTTTAAAAAAAAAAAAAAAAAAAAAAGCAAGCTACAAATCTAGTGCTAGTTTACAGTGTTCTTGACTAATCAGGCCATCAACTTTCACTCTGACTGACTCCCTATACTGGTGTGCTGACTACTGGAAGCTGATTGAGATGCACCCAGAGATTAAGTTTCTATATGTTACAAACCCTTTTTAAGACTAGAGGAAGTAAGGCGTGCAACATCGAACACGTACTGGAACACCTCACACACAAACAAATCTAATTTAAGAAAAATTATGGTTTATTACAATGAGAAATCAATAGGACAAGGACACCTCAAAGTAATTCATTATATACACAATTTATGCAAACCAAAGAAAAAAGGTTCACAACAGGAACAAGGGTATAAAGAGAAAAGAACTAGACCGTGCCAAATCAAAGAAATAAGTAAAACCAAAAACCAATCTTACTAGAAGTAAACAACAAATATATATATATATATATATATATATATATATATATATATATATATATAGTCTAAATTAACAACAGAGACAAAAAAACCCAAAAGATCTTCAGCGTCAAAGACGCCCTAAATAAACTACTCTTACTAACAAAACGAAAAATACAAACAGTGGCACAGGTCACTAAACTAGTGTTCTAGATGTAGCGGGTAGGTGATTGAGACTGGAAGTGTACCTTTAAGGCCTAATCACTGGCGCTGATCATTTGGCTCAGGTGGCGTAAGTGACGTGTCCCTTTAAATGTGTTGCAAGACATTAATAGAAAAACATTAATGCGGTGTGAGTTTAAGAGTGAACCTCTTGGTGTATCGTCTGTGCAAACAGGATAATGTGAGTTTTCTTGGAAGTTTATATCGATTTAATATTGAACTTAATGAGAACCGCTTAACACGGCTCATTTGTTTGTTTGCTTGTAGTTCGCCTTGGTGTCTGCGTGTATGGTAACCAGTAAATGGTGCCCGAAGTCACGAGTCTACAGACACTTGTTCGCAAAATAGCGAGTAGTGATTTTACATGGGTTTGAAGTAACGAGTAACATAATTATCAAATAACTAATAAGGAACTACCTATGTCCTAAATGAGCTATTACTTACTGCTTAGTTAATCTTGCTTCTATATTAGTTAATATTAAGTTAAGTGTTAATGTAGTACTACCTATTACTTCCTGCGTAGCTACTTATTAACAACGGACCATTATTTTAAAGCTTTACCAAATATTTTTTTGTGATTATAGGAGGATTGCCTTCGTCGGTCACTACTGTTTTTCCTGGGTTTAATAATTTTGTTTCATTTTGTGTTTCTTCATATGTGTGTCTTGGGGATCTGCTACCACTGTTCTTTGATGACCTGGACCCAGGTGGGCCTAGGAGGGAGTCCGGCTAGTGGTAGTTCGTTAATTTAGATGTTGTTGTTTTTTGTGTCTGTTTGGCAATTGTCATTATTCAACCTTTGGCCCATGGGCATTGTGCAATATTTCCTTTAGGGATCGTGTCTATCTTGCAATGTTTACTGGTGTGAAGTGTGAAATGCTGTGTTAATGTACGCATGGCCAACTTTGTTTGAAGTGTTTCTTGCAGTGTTGGAGTGTATGTGAACAGTACCTATATATCTGACTTTATTCACTGTAGTCTAGGCATTGTTAGATTTTTATATCTTGTAACTCATTTATTATGAGACCTTTTATTCACTGTGATTAATCTATTGTAGAATTGTTCACTGTTACCTATAGGAAACATCTGTCTGCTCTGATTGCCAATCAGTGTATTGTCTAGTGTTTAATAAAATTGAGTACATCAGTCCCATTTTCATCCCTTCATTGGAGATAACCTGTCTAAATAGCTTTAAGGGGAGTGCTGTTTGGGGTTTTCTACTTTAGATATACAAATTGTGAGAATGCCCCTAGGGATCACATTGACACAATTGATAAGTCCGTGACAGTGTAGCACATATATATCACGTGATATCTCCGCTGTTCTGATCTCTTCCCCATTTAATACCAGACCAAACCAGCAGAACAAAATAAACGGTGAAATACTCACAGAGAAAAGACAACCCAAATGAGCTTCAAATACCAAGTTCTCAAAGAACAGATTTCTCAAAAACACTAACTGTACAGGTTAGGCAAGCATACACAAATGGATCAAGTGCTCTAACGAACCACAAAACTCTGTTGCTTTCCAAGCAGGTGCGCTTTTTAAGGGCACCTGGCACGCCCTCATTGGTGGAGCCATGTTGAATCGGTCACCAGGCATTACGATGATGGACAGGGGAATAAACCAATCAGGTAGCCGCATTGTCGTGCTAGAGGTGAAAATTAGGGCTGGGATAATCGATTAATTTTGAAGCGATTTAATCTAGCGATTATTTTTTCGATTAATCTAACTATTAATTTTTCCTGACCGATTTTGATTTATCTCCCCATTAATTGACTACTAACAATTTATACATGTTGATTTACATATCTGAATGAAAAAAACATGAATTCCTTAACATTGCAATATATGTTTATTGCTCTTAAAATTACAAAATAAAATGCATAAGAATGCATTACTTTGCTTTACAATTGTTTAGTCTGATAGCATTCAATAAAACCTTTGAAGCCTTGAAAACCTAGCTTACTGAAACAAGCTTACTGAACACATAGGGCCTAGCTTACTGAAAAAAAGTTCTTCTTTCAGATGAAAATAACAACAACTTGATGTCTAGCATTCAATAAGAAAGGTCACCCAAAATACTTGTTTAGAGCAATTGAAAGAATACAGTAACCAATGTAAACTTGAGGGCTTTAAGCTAATAAGAGTACTTTTCCTAAAATAAAATTAACAGTGGGAGCCAGCAGCCTGTCATGGAGAAAAAAAATCTCCAAATACTCCATGTGAAACTTTGGCGTTCCGCCCTTTTTCTATGGTGTCTAATGATTTTGGTTAATATGCACGAGGGAGGGAGGGAGAGAGAGAGAGAGAGAGAGAGAGAGCGCTCATGTAGTTTGAAGACTGTGAGTGCGCGAGCGCGCTTGAAACTTTGGGGATTCGCCCTTTTTCTATTGTGTTTAATGATTTTGATTAATATGCACAAGAGAGAGAGAGCAAGAAGCGCTCGTGTTGTTTGAAGATTCTGAGTGTGCGCGCGCAGCCGGGGCTCTCTCTCGTACGCGCCCTTGTCATTCTACATCACTCACCGATCAAATAAGGCTTTGACAGCCGGCAAAAAAAAAAAAAAGATCAATGCAGAAAAAGCCCTGGATTGGTAATATAACGTTGGACAGAATGTTGACCCGGCCATCGCGTATATTCAGCGCACATAAACAGGTCGACGAATCGATGCGCATATTTTGCGTCGACGTATTTTTTTGCGTCGATGTCATCGATGACCTCGACGCGTTGTCCCAGCCCTAGTGAAAATACAGAGAGAAAAAGGAGGGAGGGAAACTCCAAACAAATTACATAGGACGTAACACTATATATATATATATATATATATATATATTTCGTTAATTCTCATTTTAAATAGCAGTGTGTCCAAACACAAACGTCTGGTGAAGATTCATGTGACACTATTATAAAGATGGCGTTTATTAAAGACGAAAACGAAGATGTGAAGATTGAAGGAACATTCAGAGGGAAACATGAAGATACTGAGGAACAAACAGGTTGGTTTACATTCTCATACATCACATCAGTAAGGCTCAACCTTTTCATCAACACCTAATCAAAGATGTGTACCAAAAACTTACAATTTAATTAATATATAAATAATAGTAATTATAAAGATTATTTTGTGATGTCACCATTATTAGTGATGTGAAACATCAGATTGGATGGAACCATAAGTTTCAATTTTATGGACCGATATGATTAATTATTTTTAATAACAACAAAAAAGTCCTTGATTGTGTTCCACAGAAGAAAAAGTATATAGTGACATTAACAATTACTTGGTGATCGATTTATTGTTGAAAATAATTTAATCGATAAGACTCATTGATATTGATATTCAAGATAATCACTAGTATCCATTCGTAATCAAAAAAGGGTCTATGTTTTCACCACAGCAAGGCTGTTTCTGAAGATAAGTTTCAGATGGTCAGATAGTGTTGACTTCACTGATACCAAGCAGGGGCGTAGCACCAAATTTTGGGCCCTGGGTACAAACCATCTTGCTGGGCCCCCGTACCAAATACCATAGTGATACCAATGGGTGGGATATTTTGAAGAAAGTCGGTAACCAAACGACTGATGGACCCCATTGACTTCCATAGTAGGAAAAAAAATACTATGGAAGTCAATGAGGACCAGCAACTCTTTAATTGCCAACCTTCTTTAAAATATATTCTTTTGTGTTTAGCAGGAGAAAGGAAACCATACAGGTTTGGAACAACTTGAGGGAGAGTAAATGATGACAGAATTTTCATTTTTGGGTGAAAATTCAGATTTATTGCAGATTTGAAACCCCCATCACCCATTCTGACCATCTCCCTACACAACCATTAACACATCCTGCAATCCCACCCTCCACACCTCCTGCTCTTCAAATCTGTGAAGATGATGTGCGCCAGGTCTTCAAGAAGAACAAAAGAAGAAAAGCACCAGGCCCAGATGGTGTTACACCAGCCTGTCTGAAAATCTGTGCTGACCAGCTGGCCCCCATCTTTTCACAGATCTTCAACAGATCCCTGGAGTTGTGTGAAGTACCTTCCTGCTTCAAACGCTCCATCATCATCCCCATCCCAAAGAAACCCAAGATAACAGGACTTGACGACTACAGACCTGTGGCTCTAACGTCTGTCGTCATGAAGTCGTTTGAAAAACTGGTTCTGGCTTATCTGAAGGACATCACTGGACCCTTACTGGACCCCCTCCAGGTCCAAAACAGGGACTTATGTGAGGATCCTATTTGTGGACTTTAGTTCGGCATTCAACACCATCATCCCAACAGCCCTTCAGACCAAACTGACCCAGCTCTCTGTTCCTAGCTCTATCTGTCAGTGGATCACCAGCTTTCTGACAGATAGGCAACAGTTAGTGAGACTGGGGAAATACACATCAAACAGCTGCTCCACCAACACTGGTGCCCCTCAGGGATGTGTTCTCTCCCCTCTGCTCTTCTCCCTGTACACCAATGACTGCACCTCTAAAGACCCCTCTGTCAAGCTCCTAAAGTTTGCAGACGACACTACAGTCATCGGCCTCATCCAGGACGGTGATGAGTCTGCTTACAGACAAGAGGTTGAGCAGCTGGCTGTCGGGTGCAGTCTTAACAACCTGGAGCTTAACACGCTCAAAACAGTGGAGATGATAGTGGACTTTAGGAGACTTTCCCCACTCACCATCATGAACAGCCCTGTGACTGCAGTGGAGTCATTCAGATTCCTGGGAACCACCATCTCTCAGGACCTGAAGTGGGACAATCACATTGACTCCATCATTAAAAAGGCCCAGCAAAGGTTGTATTTCCTTCGCCAGCTGAGGAAGTTTAACCTGCCACAGGAGCTGCTAAAACAGTTCTACACGGCCGTCATTGAGTCTGTCCTCTGTACTTCAATAACTGTCTGGTTTGGTTCAGCAACAAAATCAGACATCAGAAGACTACAGAGAACTGTTCGGACAGCTGAAAGGATTATTGGTGCTCCCCTGCCCACCCTTCAAGAACTGTACACATCCAGAGTGAGGAAAAGGGCTCAGAAAATCACTCTGGATCCCTCACATCCAAGTCACCCCATCTTTAAACTTTTGCCATCTGGTCGGCGCCTCAGAGCTGCAAACACCAGAACAGCAAGGCACAAGAACAGTTTCTTCCCCCAGGCAATCTACCTCATGAACAGTTAAATGTTCTCTACTTATGCTTATAAACGTGCAATATCCTTATATTTATTTGTTAACCCTCCATCCTAGAACATTCCTGCATCTCACTCAATCCTATTCCATTATCATTTATAGCACAATTGTTTATACACTTATTTATTTGCCAATTTGTAAATCTTTTTTTTTTTTCTTTTTTGTTCTGTGTGTTGTTGTCTCTGTGTACTGGAAGCTTTTGTCACTAAAACAAATTCCTTGTATGCGTAAGCATACTTGGCAATAAAGCTCTTTCTGATTCTGAACTGCCCCTTTAAAGTTTAAATGTGTACAATAACAATGTACCCATTTTGCTTATTTCCTCTTAACACTTAATTACTAATTACTAAGTGTTTAAACAGGCAATTCCGCTAAAAGCTCACCTTGTCTCACTGTCACATCCACCTCACTGTTACTGCTTTCACCTGGCCATGATGAGGGAGGGGCCTGCTGCTGCAGGGTCTGAAACTGAAATATATGGCTTCAAATGGTTGCTAAAATATCCTTTATTGTCATAATACCTTTTTTAAAGTGTAGGCTAAGTACAAGTTAATTGCTGATTATTTGTCTGTTTAAAATAAATGCAGACTATAGAATCACAGGGTACACTAACCACCAAACTAGACATTCAGTCTTTACGTTTTAAAATAAGTAAATTTCAATCATTAAGATGTGCATTAAACTAATAACAATCCTGAGCGTGCGCGAGCTAATTTGTATAACAATGCGTTAAAATAGGCGCTAACGATCTGTGTTTTCGCGGGTGTTAGATTTTGACAATGGAGGGAAATATACAGTGTTTTCATATAAACTTCTGACTCTGGGGAGAACTCCTCCAAGAGTAGATATTTATGTTAAAACAATGTCAATGCTCGATTATGCATTTGGAGCTCACCTTTCTTTTAAAAAAACTAAGTGAGCAACTGCTTGCCCTCATTTGCCTTTCTCTCTTTAATCTTCGTTTCTTTTCGTTTTTGAGCCCCTGATTTTCCTTTCTTAAGGAAAGACATGACTCTTCCCCTGTCTTCCTAGTTCATATCAAGGCTAACTCCAGCTCCTGTCTTATTTTACTGTCTATGCTCCTGTCTCATTAACTGCTTCACCGCTGGTCTGCAGCTGAAGCACCTGAACTGCGGGTCGTACCATTTATATTGATTCGAGAGGGGTGGTGGGGCCCTGCACAGAATGAAAATGACTTTGTTATACCAAACCAGTGCCTAACTACAAGTTTAGTTTTTGCACAGGAACTTTTTTTTGTACATAAATGCTGTACAAATGTTAGTGCATGTATATGTATGTATAGAAAACTGACTTTTAAGGCCCCCCCCCCCTGCCTCGGGCCCTGGGTACTCGGTACGCTTTACCCCCCCAATCCGATGCCCCTGATACCAAGCTCTTGACAGCAATGCTGTATTACTCTTGTGGGGAAGTCATTGCCTAATGTCTAGAGATTCAAACGCGTAGCCCAAAGGTTGTGGGTTCAAATCTTGTACTGCCAGGGATTGTGGATGGGGGTATTCAGCGCTTTCTCCCAACTTCAGTACCACGAATGAGGTGCCCTTGAGCAAGACACTGAACCCTCAACTACTCCCCAGGCACAGCAGAAAAACAAAAACAAAAAAAGGCTGCCCACTGCTCTGGATGTGTGTGCACTTAGGATGGGATGGGCCACATGTTACGTCACTCACAAAACGGTTGGTCTTT
Organism: Carassius auratus; assembly: GCF_003368295.1. Taxonomy (NCBI): domain Eukaryota; kingdom Metazoa; phylum Chordata; class Actinopteri; order Cypriniformes; family Cyprinidae; genus Carassius; species Carassius auratus. The sequence continues at coordinate 91,579 of NW_020527732.1, forward strand.
TGCTTTTTTTGTTGTTAAGCTCTGGAGGTGACTTTTAGAATTTTTGTGTTCTTTAAAATCCTTTAAAGTTTTAATTTTGAATAACAAAATTATTGGATTTGTGCTTTTATAATGCATATTTCCTGCAATCTTTACAGTACATTATATTATTTCTGGAGTTTTAGTTTTTTTTTTTTTTTTTTTTTTTCAAATTTTGTGGAAATATATAAGTATCATTGTCAAAACTGTAAAACTTAATTATAGGAGAAAAGCATGGAGCCTAATACTAAGCCCTGTGGGACTCCATATTACTAAACCTTTACTATATGAACTTCCAGTTATGTAAAAATTCTAAGCTAGCTTTTCTTTTTTTTAAGGAGCACTCGTAAATAAATTAATAATAATTAGGAGTGCAGTCAAAATATTAAGGAGTACCTTCTGTTTAATAATCAAAAAATCTGATGAAAAAAAAATAGCCTTACCATTCTGAGGCAAGTTTTAACTCTATGGCATTTTTCTAATTTTATTACAGGAAAGTGTATGTCAGCTTATATGTCAAATTCAAATATTTATGAGCTTTTTATCATTTAAACAATAGAAAAATAACAAGTAAGATTAATTTACCATTCATATGAAAATTTTATTAATGTTTATTGGTAGGCTATTAGGTGGCACAGAAGAAGACAACATTTTATTTTCAGATGTTTAATGAGGCTCAGAGGTGGCATGAATGTAATTGGTAAATTTATGTTGAGATTAATTTTTTTAACATAATTTTAATAAAGAAATATTTGATGACTGAAATTATACTTTAAATATGAAACTAAAACTGCCAGTAGGTGGTGGCAGGTCACTGATTTTATCATTGAACAATTATTCAAGTTGATTATTTCAATGTCTGATTCTTACAGGAATGAAGCAATTATGAATGGATTATCATGAATCACCGACTTGTTTAAAAATGCACATTTCTTTTAAAGATGCGCAACTGCTCAGCTTTGACTTTTTCAAGCTATTTTCGTTGACAAAATATAGCAAAATCAGGCAATAATGTTATAGTAAGACAATGTAAGTAACTTAATATTTCTTGTTTATTGAATTGTTGTTCCAATCTCAAAATGTTCCATTATAATCAATACACATGCAAAAACAAACTTTAATTAGAAACCAGATTCTTCCTTGATTGCAAACACCAATATGCTGATCGACTCAGTCGCACTGGTGCTCCTAAATATTTTTTCATAGTCGCACACAGTTGTTTTTAGTAGCGAAACTATATATATATTGTATATATATTTGTTCCTAGAAAAAAGGGGCCCATGTTTGCTTTGATGCTTTAAAATAATAGTCCACCCAAGAATAAAAATGTTGTCTTCATTTGCACATCCTCCATTTGTGTATTGAAAAAAATACTTTTTGAAGCCAATGGCTAAAGTCAACTGTACATTTCACAAACACTGCACAAAATATCTTCTTTTGTGTTCAGTAGCAAAAAGACGTTCATACAGATTTGGAACAACTTGAGGGTGAGTAAATTATGACAGAATTTCCATTTTTGAGTGAAGCATTCATTTATTACATTTAGGTTGGTTTCGATGTCTGTTCCTGTGTGCCATTAAACTTGTTAACTTATATTTGTCTTCTTTTTTTCACATCAGGCCTGATGGTGCTGAAAGTGGAGAGTCAAGAACTGAATGAGATGAAAGCGAAAGATCAATACAAGAAACGACATGACTGGAGAGAAATCCACTCATAATGAAAAGACTTTCTCACAAAAAAAGGCTCGGAAATCCATATCTAATGATTCTTTCACTTGCCATCAATGTGGAAAAAGTTTCACTCAAAAACAAAATATTAAAGTCCACATGAGAATTCACACTGGAGAACATTGTGGACAGAGCTTTACACGTAAAGAAAACCTTAATGCCCACTTGAGAGTTCACACTGGAGAGAAGCCTTATAAATGCCAACACTGTGGACAGAGTTTTGCGCATAAAGGAAACCGTAATGCCCACATGAGAATTCATACTCGAGAGAAACCTTTTACCTGCAAACTGTGTGGGAAGAGCTACTCAAGAAAAGAATGTCTTAAGACTCACATGAACATTCACATTGGAGAGAAGCCGTTCGTATGTGGTCAGTGTGGAAAGAGTTTCAGTTGTAAAGTTAACCTTAATCAGCATATGAAGGTTCACTCGAGGGAGAACGGTTTTACATGTCATCATTGTGGAATTAGATTGACAGACAGGAATGATCTTAAGAATCATATAAATACATCAGAGAGAGGCCTTTCATCTGCCCTCAATGTGGAAAAGGTTTCACACATAAAGGAAACCTTAACATTCACATGAGGCTTCACACTGGAGAGAAGCCTTTCAAATGTCTTCAGTGTAAAAAATGTTTTACATATAAAAGAGACCTGAAATGTCATTTGCAAACTCATTATGTAAATAAATTATAGTGCTCAACAGTGTGGACCAAGTTTTTAAATATAGCAGTTTCAGAAATCGCCTGCATTTTGGAGAAAGACCTAATCATTTTATTCTGTGTAATAATATCATGCATTTTTTCATCACCTATAGATTTACCTTGAAAGTCATCCAGATAGACCTGTGAATTTACTAAATGTTTGACATTATCTGAATACTGTAACAAGTATAACTTATATCTGTTTTTACAGTTAATGAAAACCCTTCTTTTTTTAGTTTTTACAGTATTATCAACATCATGTAGAGTGTAAAGTTTAACTGTAACACATCTGGTGTAATATGACACTTCCCACCCAGTGTGCATGATTTGCATCAAAGTTCATTTTAAAATGTACTGAACATTTTTATTTTTATTTTTTTCATTTACTAAAGCTGTTTGATTGTTAGTTCACCTTTTACTCCCTTATTGCATTGTGTACACACATAATTCACTAAAATGCGGGAGTGACAACTGCATTAACTCCCGAAAAATACAGGTAGTGACAACCACATTTACAGAAATTCTATGCAGTGAGTGTGGACCCGAACTAATCAACTAGTAAGTAACAAGAAGCACGCCACAAGAAGCACGCCAATGAGCGTGTATTGTCAGGCGTCAAGTGTTTAGGATGGCAGGATGGCAGAGAGAGGTGTATTGTGGACCGACCAGGAGACAAAATAATTGATTGTAGTATATGCATACAAAGGTATTCAGAAAGAAATGAGACCGCACAAAAATAAAGGGCATACTAGGTATGTGTTTTTGCTCACTCTTAGGTTTTGGACCCAGTCTGTCTCCCTGCACCACAGCTGCTCTCACCAGCACACCACCAAAACTAGCTCATCTCCTTTCTCTCCGAGGTGCCACATTGTTGGTTACCATGCTGCCAGTTTTGGGAGTGAGTTGTGTTCCATAGACACATGGAACGATCATTTACAGGACTCACTCCCGCATTTAAATCCAGTTGTCACTCCTGAAAATTGCAGTGTGTATGTGACCATAGAAAAATGCCTTAAAGGGATAGTTCACTTTCAAATAAATTTTGGTATGTTTTAGCTTACCTCAAGGGCACCAAAGATGTAGGTGTCAATGTGGAACTTTGTTTCCACAGTTCCACATTGAAACTCTGCAGTGGTTTCAATTTGATATGTTTAGGTCCAACTGTTCTTGTCTGTGACTCATATAATGGAGGTCTATAGTCACCACCTCCAAGAGCATGCACAGAGAAGTCCAAATTATACAATTCCCCATCGTAAGAACACACTGATGGTCTAAGACACGAGCGGTTTGTGTAAGAAAACAAACAGTATTTATAATGTTTTTACCTCTTGTACACAACCACGTCCAAGTGATCTGAGGGCGCTCTGGCTTAGTCTGTGCAAGCACGGAAAGTGCCGGAAGTGATCTCTCGCGCGTGTATGTCACTCATTGTTTACTGTTTACCACACGATATGCCACCAATCTGAACTGTCTGAAATATAATGCAGAAATTGTAATTAATTGGTTTATAATGCACCCTATAATCGTTGCGATAATAATAAAAAAACAACACATTACTCACTCTATTGACAGTGTGCCATTGGGTCCCTCTGGCATTGGATGTCATCTCCAGTTTATATGTGGCTGTGGTTTATATGTGAAACTAAACACAACGTGCAAAACACTGCGTCTCAACAGCGGAGAAAACTCAGAATATTCAGTCAGGCAGGTGTGTGATGCGATACTGTCAATGTCCTCATCGTCGTCTTGTAGTTGTTCCATTTATGACAACATATGCTCTCCACTTCTGTTGGCATCTCACAACACTTGCTACTAAAACACCACCAATTTTGAAGAGATCTCTGTCTCTCTGAGGCTTGAAAATGGATGCTTCCTCCATCGCTCCTGAGTACTTGATGTGTATTCTGGTTCAAATAAATATGTTGTGAAAAAAAATCAACGTTGTCTATTGATATATCGAAATCGTCTTCCATTGCGATTTCCTGTACATCTAAATATGTTTAGATCTTCACAGTGAAAGGAAACACTTCCGAAATCTCTGTGTAAACAATGAGTGACACGCGTGAGAGATCACTTCCAGCACTTTCTGCACTTGCGCAGACTAAGGCAGAGTGCGCGCAAATATTAAACGACAACAGGTAGCACGCGTGCCCTCAGATCAGTTGGACGTGGTTGTGTACAAGAGGTAAAAACGGTTTGACCTAAAAATACCAAAATGGAAACTACTGTGGAAACAAAGACACCTCATCTTGAGTGCCCTTGAGGTAAGCTAAAACATTTTAAAAAATTGTTTGAAAGTGAACTATCCCTTTAAGAGATACTATACTGAAAGTTATAAAAATCCAGTAATAAAAAAAAATACAACAGAGAACATGTGACAGATTAATGATCATCTTAGCAGAACTGAAGGAGGAATGATGGAGGCAAAGAGATTGAATATGGAGTGCCACAAGGATCAGTCCTAGGTCCTCAGTTATTTTCAATATACATGTTGCCCCTTGGTAATATTATTAGAAAATATGGGATAAGTTTCCACTGTTATGCTGATGATACTCAGCTATATATCTCAACGAGACCAGATGAAACTTCTAAATTATCTAAGCTAACAGAGTGTGTTAAAAATGTAAAAGACTGGATGACAGATAATCTTCTCTTATTAAATTCGGATTAACTATTGGACCAAATAATACTTTTTGGACCAAAAAAACAGTACACAGAATCTCGTAGATTACAATTTGCAACTATATGGATGTACTGTTACTTCCTCTACAGTCAAAAATCTGAGTGTTATTATACATTAATTTGTCTTTTGAAAATCATATTTCCTATGTTACAAAAACAGCACTTTCACTGTTACCTGTTTCTGATGCAGAAAAGTTAGTTCATGCATTCATGACCTCTAGACTGGACTATTATAATGCACTTCTAGGTGGTTGTCCTGCTTCTTCAATAAACAAACTACATGTAGTTCAAAATGCAGCAGCTAGAGTCCTTACCAGGTCAAGAAAATATGATCATATTACCCCAATTTTACAAAATAGAATAAATATTATTATTATTAATATAAATACCTACCTATAAGACCCTTAATGATTTAGCTCCTGCATACCTAACTACTGTAGTCGTCTACCATGCTACAATCCATCATGCTCACACATCACGCTGGACTTTTTTTATTAAGTCCAATAAAGGAGATTTTCGCATTTGGCTCCCAAACTCTGGAATAGCCTTCCTGATAATGTTCAGGGTTCAGACACACTCTGTTTAAATCTAGATTAAAAACACATCTCTTTTGCCAAGCATTCGAATAATGTATCTCATAATTTGTGACTGCAGTTGTATCTGATCAAATGCACATTCTTATTCTTTAGCTTGGGTTAAACTAATTAATTTTACTTTGTTGGAACAGCAGCTACACTTATTATGTCTCTATTTGTTTCTCTGTTTTGCCACTGTATTTACAACCTGTGGTAACTAGGATTTACACAAGCTCCAGTCTGGATCTAGAACACCTGAGAAGAGATGATACCAACCCCTCAGAGGACCCGAGATGATGCCAACCCCGAAAAAACATACAGAACTAACAAACAAATTTTGCCATAAGTTTGACTGCATCACAATAATTGCTTTTAATGTTGTTTGTCTTTTTTGTTTTATTATAATTGTGTCTTGAATAGATTTGTACGTACATTTCTACAACATGTACATAAACTGTCACCACTGATAAGCTACTACTAATTATAAATAAATTATAAATAAAAACATACATTTTCTGTAAAGTTGCTTTCCAATGATTTGTATCGTAAAAAAAAGTGAAAAACAAATAAAATTAAATCAAATACGTTTGTAAAAAAAATTCCTTACAGTTTTTGTTTTTACACTGCACATACATCATGAATTAAAGGAACAATTTGAAAGATTTCTTTAGTAAAAAATCCAAAAACCAACAGAACAGTGTTATATATTTTGCTGAGTTATGTACTTACGCTATCTCAAATGCTTTTGAAGAGTGTTTAAATCCAGAGAAATAAAAGTTTTATCTAGTTACACAGACCATGTCCATAGTCTCATTGTGTCACCTGCCAGTGACATCATAACCCTGTGAGTTCCAGTTTTGTTTTGTAGAAAACATGGAAACACCTAAGATGCTTGAATATGTTCTACATTTTAATAGAACGATGATGGCAGCACAGAGTTGCATTATAACAGAACTTTCAAACGTATCTAGTATGATAAAACAGCACTGCTTTTGTATGCCGGCAGCCATATCACCCTGGAGCCCAAGACCGGTTGCCTACTGAAGCTAAGCAGGGCTGAGCCTGGTCAGTACCTGGATGGGAGACCTCCTGAGAAAACTAGGTTGCTGCTGGAAGAGGTGCTAGTGAGGCCAGCAGGGGGTGCTCACCCTGTGGTCTGTGTGGGTCCTAGCGCCCCAGTGTAGTGATGGGGACACGATACTGTCAGCAAGCGCTGTCCTTCAGATTAGACGTTAAACTGAAGTCCTGACACTCTGTGGTCATTAAAAATCCCAGGATTCTTTTGAAAAGAGTAGAGGTGTGACCTCGGCATCCTGGCTAAATTCGCCCATTGGCCTCTGACCATCATGGCCTCCTAACAATCCCCAGATCCACTGATTGGCTTCATCACTCCGTCTCCTCTCCACCAGTAAGCTGGTGTGTGGTGGGCGTTCTGGCGCACTATGGCTGCCGTCGCATCATCCAGGTAGATGCTGCACACTGGTGGTGGATGAGGAGATACCCCCTGACTATGTAAGCGCTTTGAGTGCCTAGAAAAGCGCTATATAAATGTAAAGAAATTATTATTATTATGCAAACATTGATGCCTTGAATTTTATCTGAGCAGCTATTGGTAGCCAGTGTAAACTGATAAACAGAGGTGTGACGTGTATTCTTTTCGGTATTCACGTCTTTCAGGGAAGACCTTGCATTTTCCAACATGACAATGCCAGACCACTTACTGTATGCTGCGTAGAAGGAGGATCCGGGTACAGACATGGCCAGCCTGCAGTCCAGATCTTTCACCAATAGAAAACATTTAGAGGACAAAGAAGACCTAAGACAGTTGAGCAACTAGAAGCCTGTATTAGGCAAGAATGGGACAATGTTCCTATTCCTAAACTTGAGCAACTTGTCTCCTCAGTCCCCAGACGTTTGCAGACTGTTATAAAAAGAAGAGGGGATGCCACACAGTGGTAAACATGGCCTTGTTTCTTTTTTTTTTTAGATGTGTTGATGCCATGAAATTTAAAATCAACTTATTTTTCCCTTAAAATTATTAATTTCCCAGTTTAAACATTTGATATGTCATCTATGTTGTATTCTGAACAAAAAACTGAAAGTTGAAACTTCCACATCATTGCATTTTGTTTTTAATCACAACTAGTACAGTGTCCCAACTTTTTTGGAACCGGGTTTGTACGTACATAATACGTATATATAAATACACAAACATACATGTTTATATATTTTTTTTTAATATTTACGTCAATATCAATATCGTATATATATACACATATATACAATAAAAAAAAGCTTGCAGAACAGAATCTGTCACCCTAACATTTATAACACAACCTAGTTTATTTTTTCCCCACTGTTTAGGGCCTGTCAAATAAGTTTTAGACCGGATCAGCAGTGACTCACTTCTACAACCAGCTTCCAGTTTTCATCAGATGACCCCCAACAATAGCCATATTCAAGGCTAGATGAACCAAGATTTACCTGTGCCTTCTCTGACTAAAATCAAATAACAAGTGCAATGTCCATTATTTCATTCAGTTTAAATTTTTATTTATAACTTTACATTTACATTTGGTATATTTAATGCACAATTTTTTTTTTAAAAATCTTAATGAATCCAGTTTAATTTTATATTTTGAAAGTTCTGATTATGTTCCATACAATTCGATTCCCATTCATTTGTGTGTAATGGTCAGGCATGGCCACAAGTGTTCATATGCAAATAACAAAAGAAAATAAAAAGCTTAAACACTAAATTATAAAAAGGTGGTAAATAAAAGTCATGTTAAAGTAGACATATCACCCATTTAGAATGTATCTGATATTGGCCACATTTAAATATGTCATATACACAGCCTCATCCAAAAAGACCATATCTGAGCAGAAAATCTGATGGTGCATATTCAGCTGTAGTATGAACGCAACCTTGATTTCACATAGATGTATTCTCTTTTGCCATTTCCGAACCATTTAAAAGTACAAAAATAACATTGGTGTTTTAGGTGTATCTGTAAATGGAATAGAAAAATAAATTTATTAAACTGTTCATAATAAATCCACTTGTCAGGTGGAATCCGCAAGTTGTTTTTAAAAATTGGCCTTTTTATGAACCTCTTACCACACTGAGAAACACTGCAATATCTTTCCAGAATGAGTTTGCAAATGACGAATCAAGTCTTTTTGATGTATGAAACTCTCCTTACATCGAAAACATGTGTAAGGCTTCTCTCCAGTGTGAATCCTCATGTGACTTTTAAGGCCTCCTTTAAGTGTGAAACTCTTTCCACAGTGATGGCACAAGAACGGCTTCTCTCCAGTGTGAATTTTCATGTGATAGTTAAGATTTCCTTTTAGTGAGAAGCTCTTCCCACACAGTTCACAGGTGAAAGGGCTCTCTCCGGTATGACTTTTCAGGTGAGTCTTGAGACTGACTTTATGACTGAAGCTCTTTCCACACTGCTGGCATTTAAAAGGCTTCTCTCCAGTGTGAATTAGCATGTGAGTCTTCAGATTTCCTTTTTGTGAGAAGCCCTTCCCACATTGTTGGCAGGTGAAAGGTTTCTCTCCAGTATGAATGAGCATGTGGTAGTTAAGATTTCCTTGATGTGAGAAGCTTTTACCACACTGTTTGCAGGTGTAAGCGTCTTCTTCAGTGTGGATTTTCGTGTGTGTCTTTAAACTTATTTCATGACTGAAGCTCTTTCCACATTGCTGGCACTTGAAAGGCTTCTCTCCGGAGTGAATTATTTTGTGCCTGTCAAGGCGTTTCATGTTAAGAAAACTCCTTCCGCACTCTGGACATTTAAAACACTTCTCTTTTGGATTACCTGTAGTGTGAGAATTGAGGCTTCCTGTCTTTTCAGCTTTTTTTCTTGGGGAAGTCTTTTCAGTCTGTGAGAAGCTTAACGGTTTTTCTTCAGTTATGAAATCATGATCTTTCTCTTCCATTACATTTACTACTTCACTTTCCTCTTTCAGCACTCTCACGTCTGTGGATGAAAGAGACAAACAGAAGTTATTATATGATGATTATATGAAACTATTTATGTGAAAGGGGTTATATGATGCTATTTAAACGTTTTCTTTCTCTTTGAGTGTTACAAGCCCTTGCTGCATGAAGAAGATCTGTAAAGTTGCAAAGACTAAAGTGTCGAATCCAAAGAGATATTCTTTATCAAAGTTAAGACTCTGCCATGCCCCCCACCCCCAAATGGTTCATTGAAACACACCCCCACATGTCTACGTCACTAAGTGGAAATATTTGCATAATGCCGCCCAAATCTTTACACAAAGAAAGAAACCGTGGTTTCAGTAACCATAGTTAGTGTCGAGGCAGCCAAGAGGAGGAGATGCTGTGTATATAGGCGAAAGCACTTTATTTGGCCTTCTGAAAGTAGATGATTTTTAAGATGACTTACAACAGAACAGCAACGCATTTTATATGACCGTTTCATGAACCTAGGTGAGGAGGTAATTCTGACTTTGCTACGACAATCTGGCGCTGTCGAATCAACTGCTGTAAGTATGTTTTATTAGTTTAAGTTTTTATTATTGACTGCTCAAATGCGGAGTTTTGTGTGTCGTGTGTGTGCAGGCGTATGAGAGAGAGAGAGAGAGAGAGAGAGAGAGAGACAGGGCCACACAGTGGTGTTAGCTGTCTTAACCGTCCATAACTTGTGTACTACAAACACATATATGTTTCATCACTGTGTCTGTCACCACTCTGTTCCCCTTTACGACTTGAATTGATAGTAAAACTATGGACATTATTAACATCTTTACATTTATTTTGAAAGATGAAGCTTGCGATTATGGAAAAGGGCGTTACATTGCTGACGGTCAGTTGGCCAATCAGAGCAGACTGCGCTTGTCTGAAGGAGGGACTTTGTAGAAAATTACTCGTTTGAGAAAGGCGGGGTGTAGAGGACCACAATAATGTACAGTATTTAATAATGTTTTATTATCTCGCCTTTAAGAGTATTTCTCAAAGCACTTAACAACAAAAGCAAACACAACAATTAAGAGCAATATACAAAAATAATGAATAACAATCAGTTAAATGGGACGAATAAAAAAAATGTAAAGACTAGATTTGATTTGCTTCCCTGATGTCAGCCGGGAGAGAATTCCACAATTTGTGACAGGCTTAAGATGAAAATGCCTGATCACCCATAGAACGCAGATGCGTTTCAGGAACGCCTAAAAGACCACTTTGAGAAGATTGCAAATTACAACTAGGCACATAGGGAATTAAAAGCTCAGCCAAGTACTGAGGAGCCAGACCATGCAGTGCCTTGAATGTTAACATGAGAACTTAAAAATAAATATGAAATTTAAACGGGAGCCAGTGCAACAATTCCAAAACAAGGGTTGTATGATCAACATACCTGGCCCCTAAAAGATTTCTGCTGAATTTTGTAAATGTTGAAGTTTGTTAATAAAACATTTTCAGACTCCAATAAGAAGGGCATAGATGAGAAAAGATTAGTGATTTAACTAACCTTTCAGCGATAGAGAAAGACAGCACAGGTTGTAGCCGTGCATTCGATCTAAAATGAGAGTTTGAGGTCTTAACAGTGTTCAGCACGAAAGGCTCAAATGACAAACTGGGATCAAAAATAACACCCATATTTTTTTTATTTACTTTGTAACTCCAGAGCAACACCATCAACAGACAAAGCTTAAGATCCAGCATTACGCAGTTTATGGGGCGAGACAAGAAACATAACTTCTGTTTTGGAACTATTCAAACACAAGAAATTTTCAGACATCCACAACTTAATGTCAGATAGGCAGTGTGAGAGATGGGAAATATTCACATTTTGTCCTGTATTAGAGTCGATGTAAATCTGCATTTTGTCATATAAAAATGGTAGTTCAGTTCGAGAGATAACTGCCCAAGAGGAAACAAATAAATGAGGAAAAGCAAGGGACCAAGTAATGAGCCCTGAGGGACACCAGTACAAGACCGACCTCAGATCTGAGTCCATCCATAAAAACAAAATAACTATGATCAGTTAAATAGGATCTGAACCAATCCAGAGCAATCTCAATCACCCCAAAGACAAATTCAAGTTGACAAAGTAATACTTTATGGTCGATGATATCAAAAGCAGTACTTAGGTCAAGAAGGCTAAGAATTGACAGAGATCCAGCATCAGATGCTAATAACAAGTCATTAGTAACTTTGACCAAGGCTGTCTCAGGACTGTGTAGTCTCCGAAAACCCAGACTGGTATGGCTCAAAAAGGTTGTTAACAGCCAGATGATTGTATAATTGAGAAGCAACAACAACCTCTAAATTGTTTTGCCAAAAATTGAAGATTTTATATTGGACAAAATTGTTTAGATTGGTCTACTTAAGTATTTTCCTTTTTTTAGAACAGGGGTGAGAGCAGCAGGTTTAAATGCTGTTGGCACAACACCAGTTGACAAAGAATAATTTATAATTGAAAAGAACAGTAAAACAAAGAACTCCAAAACAAGATTTAAATAAACTAGTTGGGGATCAACAGGGGATCAAGTACGCAAGTGGTAGCTTTAATTCTAGAAACCTGCACACTGAGTGATTCAGGATGAACTGAAGAAAATCTGGACAGAGGAGTACCAGAAAAAACATTTTAAGAAATTGCGGACACAAGCCGTTTTCGCACTAAAATCTGTGAGAAAAACATTACAGAACTGAACTGATGCTGTCTGAGAGTTAGCTTCTTAACTTTAAGACAGTTATTATGGTGAAAGAGCTGTCTGGGATTATTTTGGTTATTTACAACAATCTGAGAAATGAAAGATGATCTTGCTTTTTCAAGTGCTACTTTATATTGACCCAGAGATGATTTCCAAGCCTGATGAAAAACACCCAAGCCAGATTAACACCGCTTATGCTCCAGTTTGCGGCAAGCAACTTTATTTGAACACAGATCATCACTATACCAAGGAGCCAAGTGTACAAAAGAGACCCAGATACATGAGGAGAAGATGATGTTGAATATCTGCGTCCTGTACTCCGGTGAATGTACCACTTCTGGCGCAGCAGTCCGGCATAGTCAAAGCAATCATAGATGTCTTTGGCCAAAGGATAGTTCAGTTTTAAAGATAAAAGCTGGTGTGCAGTGTAACGTTAAAGCATGTTCAGCGAAGCCGCGTCCACTGTGGCAGAAACCTCAGCATAGCATAAATCCTCAGCACATGGGAAAAGCCTCCAGGTCGACCAGAAGCAGAGAAAATCCAGCGAACATAAAAAAATGCCACCACATCACAATGTGAAATGCAAACAATTAAAACAGCAGAGATCATTTAAAACCCACCTGTGAAACGCGCCAGCATAGACATTGAACCGGAGGTTCTAATGTAAATGTAATACACAAAATAATGAAATTTGAAAAATAATGTGGTTATTTTACATTAAAGCATGTATTCTGTTGCACCCAATACACACAATAAAGATCTTTAAAAAAGCATCATATGACCCCATTAATAAAATAATGATCTTTTACACTAATGTGTTATCAATGTATGCTGTTTTATAATGTACTACAATACTCAGGTGCAAATATCTGAAAGAAGTTGCCCTCAGTGTTGCCAACTTTTCAGACCCCCATAGCGACTTTTTTTCAAAAAAGCGACTAGCGACAAATCTAGCAACTTTTTTGACAGACCTTGTTTAATCTCTGAGACTCTCCGGTACTGCTGCACAAGCATGAGCTCTTTCTCTCTCCAAGAGCATGCACACGCATCTGTTCAGTGGGCAGAGAAGAGCAGCACTTTCAGTTAAAAAAAGATATTATGTTGCTTCTAACTCTATTGTACATACAAGTATAGCCAAAATCACAGTACAACCATTGTCTTAATCTTATGTGTATGTGTTTTAATTAGACAATGTCGTGAATAGGATTTTAGTGCAGAAATTAACATCTTTGAGAGCTGTTATGTAGTCTTATTGTACCGCGTTTCAGTCATTATAATATTAATTCCGTTGTCGGACAACAGAAACATTAAAATACAATAATAAAAAAAAGTTTTAATGAGAATTTTGACTGCATTAAAATGCAGTACATGAGCACAGAAAGGGCAAGATAATTTGCTGCATTTACGTCATGAATATTCTAATTAGCATATGACGTCATATAGCGACTTTTCAGGCAGGGTTTAGCTACTTTCCACTGAAAGAAGTTGGTAACACTGGTTGCCCTGTGTATCATTACCTTAACAGAGGCCAGAAACTCTGAAGATGGATACACAGAAGAGAAAATACTGCAGCAGGCAGAGCACTTAAGCTCACTGTTCACTATGGTCGCAATTTAGAAAGCTAATATAAAAGTGGGAATATTTGCATAATGCCATCCAAACATTCACGCAAAGCTTATAACAAAGCAAAAGAACTGACATTCACCAAATTCAAATCACAAATACTACTGATGGGTGGAAAAACGGGTTGAATGTTAACTTTAATTTCCATATAACTATAAATTATGAAATAAATTCATCAGAATGCACTGATAAATAAATATTGTGACTAAATCATGTGCTAGTGCGACCAACTGAGAAAGTAAGTTGCAAAAGAGCGACCAGTGGGAAGAATGAGTCTGAAGCCCTGCACTGTTGATAAATTGTGGATTAATTGTTTTTTACTTAAAGATCCCCTTAAGTGCCTTGAAACAAGCAGCGTTATTCTATGTGGTGATGTAGTTACAAACTGAAACATATCGAGCAGCCCCACCCTTTATTAAAGTAGCCAATAGCTTTTATAATAACCTGCTCCTTAACACCAATAAGACCAAGGAGCTCATTGTGGACTTCAGGAAGAAGAATGGAAGCACGCATGACCCCATCCACATTAACGGGATGGTTGTTGAACGTGTCTCAAGCTTCAAGTTCCTGGGAACCACCATCTCGGAGGATCTGTCCTGGACTACAAACACCTCCAGCCTGGTCAAGAAGGCTCACCAGCGCCTTTTCTTCCTCAGGACACTGAAGAAGAACCAGCTTTCTTCAGCCATCCTAGTGAACTTCTACCTGTGTGCGATCGAGAGCATCCTGACCAGTTGCATCACAGTCTGGTATGGAAACTGCTCAGTGGCTGACCGCAAAGCACTGCAGAGGGTGGTGAAAACTGCCCAACGCATCACAGGGACACCACTTCCTGCTCTTGAGGACATCCAGAGGAAACGCTGTCTACGTCGAGCTCGCAGCATTCTCAAGGACTCCCCTCACCCTGACCATGAACTGTTTAACCTCCTCCCCTCCGGAAGGCGTTTCAGGAGCCTCCGGACAAGGACCAGAAGATTCAGGAACAGCTTTTTCCCAAAAGCTGTTTCCTTGCTGAACTCTGCCCTCTGACACCCCTCAACACCCCCCACACCACACACATAGACTCCTCCCCCTCTTCAACACTCTGATTTATTTATTTACTCACAACAAGCAAAAGTAACTTGTTATTACTTGCAATCCTGTCTGTTCATCCAGGAACACTGTATAATCCATTTGCACATTGAAATATTTTCTATGCACTTTACTGTCCATTGCAATACTGTAAATTATGTTCATAGTTCTGCCTATAGTGTACATACACTTTTACATAGCCCATCTGTATAGTATGTTCATAGTACACCTATCTGTATATTGTGCTTATAGTATTTAATATCTGTAAATTATGTCCATAATACTTACCTGTATAGTTATTGTACATATTATAGACCTTTATTCTGTACTTACTGCTTATTGCACTTCTGGTTAGATGCTAACTGCATTTCGTTGCCTTGTACCTACATGTGCAGTGACAATAAAGTTGAATCTAATCTAATCTAATCTTATATTATGTCTGCTCGGGTCAGAGACATTGAGCACGGTAAAGCCACATTTGACAGCCACAGTCTAATAGATTACCCGCTAGATTCAATATGAAGCTTGTAGTAAAACAAAATAGTGTTCATAACCATGCTGAGACTGTGTAGTTGCTAGGGATTAGGGCTGGGTTAAAAAAAAAATAGATTTTTCAATTAATCGTTTTTTTTAAATGTGGTCTATTCAAAATCGATTCTCAAAGGCCATGAATCGATTTTTTTCCATATTTATTTCCGAAGACATTGAACGCAATATTAGCGTTAATCTAATTACAAATCTTCTCCACTAAATGTCACCCTCTTATGTGCCTTGTGCAATGTTACCAACTAACCTGTCATTCATTCATTCAGTGCTTAAAGCAGTGGTTCTCAACACGCGGCCCGTCACAAATTCAAATGCGGCCCACCATAAGATGAACACACACACAAAACATGCAACTCACTTGAAGAAATTCAGGCTTTCAAAAAGCTGTCAATCAAAATGTACTTGTCGGGCTCAGGCCGAAACCTGTCGGGCTCGGGTCCTGTCGGGTTTTACTTTTAAGGCCCGATTACAGCTCTAACAAAAAATCGAATCGAGAATCAAAATCAAATCGATTTGAAAGCTTGTGAATCGAAATCGAATCGATCTGGAACATCTGAATCGATACCCGGCCCTACTAGGGATGCATGATAAATATTGCCTGATATTTAATGTGCATTTTGACTGACAAGCTGCGCCCAACCACAATCACATTTTGTGCATGTTTTGCACAGCTCGTCAGTGAACAATGGCTCTTTGTAGTAAATGCTGCTCCACATTAAATCACGCATGTGTAGAGATTTACCATTGATTACAGAATTGGCTTTACTGACAAAATGGGCATTAAATATCAGGCATGTTTATCGTGAAACCCTAGTAGTAGCAAAAGTTTTTAATAAATGCTGACTTCTCAAAACATTCCCAGAACGTTAGTTTTTGGTTCCCAGAATGTTATTTTTGATAGTTTGTTTATGGCTAGCCAGGAAAGTTTTCTTAACGTTCCCAGAACGTTAGTCTAACATTGTCATAACGTTATTCTAATGCTAATCTAACGTTCCCAGAATTATAATGTTCCCCTAACATTAGCTTTTGGTTCCCAGAACGTTTTTCTAATGTTTCCCTAACATTAGCTTTTTGTTCCCAGAATGGTTTAATAAACAATTTAAATTCTACGAGCACGCAACTCTCTGTGGAAGACGGGTGAAAACGTGTGCTGGAGACGCTAGTGCAGATCAGAACACTCTATGCTTAACCCTGGCTCAACACTATAATTTAAATTGCGTTTTGATTGATCTAATTTCTGTATTTTAATAAATGCTGCATTAAACGAACTTCAGGGCTCTGTATAGGCCATTACTCATTAACATCTGTGACGTTTTCATTGGAAAGATTGGAAGTTTTATTGGGTTATAAAAATAATCTGAGAATAATCATAAGTCAACGTTTTGTATAAGTAATTTTTATGTTATTTTAAAAAGAACCACCCAGCATATTTTATGTTTACAAAAGAATATAACCTAAAAAGAACATTTCCCTAATGTTTGTATTTTGTTCCCAAAATAAATAAATAAATAACCAAACAGGAACCAAAAACTAACGTTAGGGGAATGTTTTGTGTTTGCTGGATCTGTAGAGCAGTTTGTCTATTTAGGGCTACTGTAGAAACATGTTGACTACTTCCATGTAAGGGGACCCGCGATGTATGTAATTTCATTGGGACTTTAAGAAGAAAGTGGGTTTAACATAACTAAACATTTATCGTTTAAACAACTTCTGTACTATGTTAATAAATTATTCAATTGTGACATGTCATTATAACAGGTGTCCAACAAAAGGCAGCATTAGTGTTTGTCTGGTCGTGTGAACTCAATATCTCTGTCCACATAAGGCGACCTGATCCATGTCAAATAAAACCACTTTAAGACACAATTAAATGATATTCTTGAATAAAATATTGTTAGGCATAATTTATGTAGAAGTCAAAATTTTAATACGGATCAAATGACAGTTCAGTTCTGAGAATGAAAAACCAACCTATTTGTTCCTCGGTATCTTCTTGTTTCACATTGAATTCTTCAATCTTCACTTCTTCACTCTCCTCTTTAATTAATGCCATCTTTATAATTGTGTCTATAATCTCTGCTGCTTCACCGGGAGTTTTTCTGTGTTTGGACGATTTGTCATTTTTAAGATGAGAAAAATTAACAGAAAGAAAAAATAAATCCAAATTAAATCTCTGATTCACGATATAGGGAGCAAAATAAGAAGCACCTTTTCTGTTTACGTTACTCATGAGCGGATGCACATTACTCAAAAAAAAATTATAATATTGCTGAATGTTAAATAAAATGTTACAATGTTATATTGAATAAGAATTTGTACAGCTTTTTAAAACAACATAAATCGTTTGATGGGGTTGTACGGATTTAAAGACAAGTTTAAATGTTTATAAATTAAAAACACAAACCTTGCATCAACCGAATCACAGACGCTGATACAGGACACAGCCTTATGACGTCATATCGACACACCAAAATAAAAGTCAAGTTCATGCGCTATTGGCACATATGTTAAAATTACATGCATAAAAATGTAAATAATAAAAAAATACAAATGACAAACAAAAACAAACAAATCTAATTAAAATATCAATCTGTGCAGTTAGTAGCCAGAAGTTACTGTGAATCAGTTTCACCCACTTAAATAAATAATAATAAACCAGCACACACATATGTGCAAAATAACATGCAGAATGGATTAAAAGGACCAGCAAAGTAGCACTACTCCAAGAGTGGACTCATTCTCAGTGTGAAGAGTATTTTGATGAGGCTTGAAAACCTTGAGGCAATAAAATACAACAGTTCCTCCAATCTGATGAAAAAGGTGATGCTTAAATGTGAAACGCATTTTTTTTTTAAAAAAAAGTGCTTCCTCATGTATACGGAAAACTGAAGAAGAAAAAAAAATCTTTCCTGAGTGACTCCGATGACTCGATCCCACATGCAGAGAACATCAACAAACTCAGAATGAGAAATTGGTACTGAGCTGTCCATGTGAAACCAATCTTTACTATCATTGAAGAAAAAGAACTCATCCGAAATTGTCATCATCTGGTATTTCCTCTGTTCCCCTGGGTATTTCTCCTGTCTTCTCCTCATGTTCTCCTGGTGTCTGTTTTTGGTCACCATTTCTTCTTTTTTTTCAGAAAGGACTATTGTTTTGTACTTACTATCTGTCAATACAACAGCATGTGGTGGACCCTAGCACAGTATAATGACTTTGTTCTGCAGTTGTGTGGATCCCCCTTCATCATGGGTCAAACAGTCCTAAATGCATTCGTTTGTCTGTTAACAGCTGAGTTTGTCTAAGATATTGCATCGCATATAACTGCCACTGGGAATACTTATTTCTCGGAATAATCATGAAATGGATGTATTGTAGATTGCATCAGTTTAAAGGTTTGAAACATAGACTGTATAAAAACATGGACGTAGTGTCCATGATGTCACCTGTAGATTCCTGAAGTACAATGTGGGCGCCATCTTGGCAGCGTGTCAACGCAATTTTCTCCTGGATATTCGGAAATGGGCAAAGAGGCAGGAGCTGACTGCTGAAACCATGCCCATCTAGCTTGATGCCAGTGACAGCAGCGGCTATCCATCTGTCGCTCAAGTGGCCATCCTTCCAGAACTTTATGTCTTAATATAATTTATAAGGATGGGTTATTAAAAATTCAAAAAATTTTTGTTAATTAATTCACATTTATTTTTTTTACCAAGCTGTACAGGCATTTTAACATGGGGAGTCTATGGGGAGTCTAAGGACCCTTTTGGACCCAGCCTTTAGCGGCCATCAATGAATTGCAGTTTTAGTCACTTTCGTGTTAGTCTCAGGCATCACGCCCATGGACCATTGGCTAAATGTCTGATGCATATGGGACACAAAAGTAAAAGTCAACACAAAAGTCATCATTGGATTGTTTGAATTATACAGAATCTCCTGGAGATGTGTGTGTTGCATTCTTTAACGTTCCACCTGTAAACAAAGATGACGTGCCGCCAAACACCCTCACGAAAGAAGAAAACTGTCCGGTTTACAACTGTGACGATGAAAACTTATCAGGATCAACTAAACGCTGGGTTTTCAAAAGTAGGTGAAATATTTAAAGTTCATGGCATAGAATCTTTAAAATGCTTCTGAGAGTTCTATACACCTGTAATTGTGGCAACATTTACATACCCCGAAGCTGAACAAAACGAACTGTCTGAAGGTCTGGCTACACAAGACTACTTCTGTATGGGCTTCACAAAAGAGAGCGGCAGGTTATTGCTCGGTTTGAAATGAATGGAGTTGGAGGAATCTCTTTATGTTTTTTCCACAGCTGTTGCATCCAGAGGTCCTAAAGAATTTTTATGGCAGCCATAGGCCAATATTTTAGAAATTAGTCTCTTGGCAGGTGAAGGGCAAAAACTGGTCTGGTCGAACGGTTTAATCGCACATTAAAAGCCATGATCCTGAAATTCGTACATGAAGACGCGGAAAATTGGGACCGTTGGCTAGAACCCCTCTTATTTGCTGTGCGCGAAGTCCCCCAAGCCTCCACGGGGTTTTCCCCCTTCGAGCTTCTCTATGGACGTCAGCCCAGGGGGGTGCTAGACGTTCTGAGAGAAACTTGGGAGGATGGACACTCGGATAGCAAAAATGAAATTCAATATGTCCTGGACCTGCGCGCAAAACTCCATACACTGGGGCGGCTCTCTATGGAGAATTTGCTTCAGGCCCAGGGCAGACAAAGCCAGCTATATAACCGGGGAACTAAGCTACGAGAATTTGCACCGGGAGATAAAGTGCACGTTTTACTGCCAACCTCTAGCTCCAAATTGTTAGCCAAGTAGCAAGGACCATTTGAGGTCACACGGCGGATAGGAGATCTCAATTATGAGGTAGTACGGACAGATAGAGGCGACTCACGGCAAATCTACCATCTCAACCTCCTTAAAAAATGGAGCGGGGAGGAGTCAGTGTTGTTAGCGACGGTAGTGAGTGGGGAGGAGGATCTCGGGCCAGAGGCGATTATTAAAGGAAAACCCCTCGCACTGGCTCTAGGAGGGGACCACCTCTCGCCCTCGCAGCTCACTGACATCGCGCAGTTGCAGGTAGAATTTGCAGACGTGTTTTCGCCCCTACCCGGCCATACGGACCTGATTCAGCACCACATTGAGACAGAGCCGGGAGTCGTAATTCGCAGCCGGCCATATAGATTGCCTGAACACAAAAAAAAGGTAGTTCAGACCGAATTAGAGGCTATGCTGGGGATGGGAGTAATCGAGGAGTCACACAGCGATTGGGCGAGCCCGATAGTTTTGGTGCCCAAAACGGACGGCTCGGTACGGTTCTGTGTAGACTATCGCAGGGTGAATGCAATTTCCAAATTTGATGCTTATCCAATGCCGCGGATTGACGAGTTGCTCGATCGGTTAGGCACGGCTTGTTTTTATTCGACATTGGACTTAACCAAAGGTTATTGGCAGATCCCCTTATCTCCCATTTCCAAAGAAAAGACCGCCTTCACCACGCCGTTTGGATTACACCAATTTGTTACGCTTCCGTTCGGCTTGTTCGGGGCCCCGGCTACGTTTCAGCGCCTCATGGATCGAGTGCTGCGGCCCCATGCTGCATATGCCGCTGCCTACCTGGATGATATTATCATCTATAGTGGGGACTGGCAGCGGCATATGGAGCATGTGAGGGCGGTCCTCAGGGCGCTGAGACTGGCGGGGCTAACGGCTAACCCGAAGAAGTGCGCAGTTGGGCGGGTGGAGGTAAAGTATCTGGGCTTCCATTTGGGCCACGGGCAGGTGCGTCCCCAAATTGATAAGACGGCAGCAATTGCAACCTGTCCCAGGCCCAAGACCAAAAAGGAGGTGAGGCAGTTCTTGGGGCTGGCGGGATATTACAGGAGGTTTATTCCTCATTATTCGGACCTCACCAGCCCGTTGACTGACCTCACTAAAAAGGAGGTACCAGATACGGTCCAGTGGACGGAGCCGTGCCAACGGGCCTTTACCAGAGTTAAAGCGGCCCTGTGTGGCGGGCCGCTCCTGCACTCTCCTAACTTTGCTCTCCCCTTTTTTTTGCAGACCGACGTGTCGGACAGGGGGCTGGGCGCGGTCCTGTCCCAGGAGGTGGGGGGGGAAGACCGCCCGGTGCTGTACATTAGTCGGAAGCTCTCCAAGAGAGAGACTAAGTACAGCACCATAGAGAAGGAGTGTTTGGCCATCAGGTGGGCGGTTCTCACCCTTCGTTACTACCTCCTGGGATGGGAGTTCACCCTCTGCTCGGACCACGCGCCCCTCCAGTGGCTCCACCGCATGAAGGATACCAACGCGCGAATCACCCGTTGGTATCTAGCTTTACAGCCATTTAAGTTCAAGGTGATTCACAGGCCGGGGGCGCAGATGGCTGTGGCCGATTTCCTCTCCAGGAATGGGGGGGGGGGTAGGGGGGGGCTGCAGGCCAGATGGCTCCCCGGCCTGAGTCGGGCGGTAAGGGTATGTGGCGGAGGCGTGGTTTAGCGAAGTCTGCAACGGGAGAGCGAGTGAAGAGACGAGCGGCGATAAGTGGTTCAGGTGAGAAACAAGTAACACCTGGATCTCGTTTCAGTGATTGGCGTGGGGAACCCGCATTTAAGGAGCGCGACAGCCGGCGAAAGGAGAGAGAGACGGGGACTCGTGAGCGCAGGAAGCTGGAGAGCGATCGAGCAAGTCAGATGCAGTATTCGTGGCCGAAGTGCTGTTAGAGAGTGCGCGCACCTGCCGCGCTTGTTTGTTTATTTGTTTTGTTTTTGTTTTGGAATAAAGCCTCTCACGAGCCCCGTACGCCGACTCTGGTCTCCTTCCTCTACTCTGATTGAACTTTCATTACACAACCAACCAACGCTTTCACAGAACAGCTTTCAACATTTACACCACTAGAACAATTATTGACAATTTTTAATCCGCAGAAGAGACTGTCAAAGTTGTTGTTCGCAAGTGAAATGCAACGCTGGACATCACATGAAAAACCATGAGAGTACTACACAAGTTCCACTGACTTCCCCCACCTAGCAGAACCAGACTGAAATTACTAAAGGGGGGGTGGGACTTGTAACCTTTGGTCTCCACAGAATATTCCTATGTCATAGAATGACAAAGAAACTGTCTTTTGTACATATATATGGACCAAAATGAACTCCAAAATGACTTCTAAATGAATATCATTCCATCGCTTAACTCCATATTAATTTACATGTAACCCACACATTTGACTGTCATGTTATAATCACTTATTGTGTATGTCTTTTGATAACTATGGGAACTTAAGGCTACATAGTCATGCCTAGTATCTATGTAATTGAATCTGCTTGCTTGATATTGTCCTGACAATCAATTATTGGTCAAATCTATCATATTCGTGTTATAGGAATCATGTCCAAAATTAGACCCTGCAAGAGCGTTAAAATTCGGACCCCATGCTTGGTAAGATAAACATATGATTTATGATGCCCCCGAGCCAAGACAATATCTGATTGGTCAAGACAACATTTGAGGTGTGGCCAACAGGCCAGTTTAAATACTTCGGACACCATAAAATCTTGCTTTAGTTGTTAGCTTTGCTTTTGCTACTAGTCATACCTGCTTTTAGTTGTAGCCTTGCTTTTGCTATTAGTCATGCCAGCTTTTAGCTTTGCTTCTTAGCTTTTAGCCATGCTGTTTGTCATCACTGTTCTTTGAGCGCGGCTCTTGCGTGCTTCAGCCTGCACGCCTGCTGCTACTTAGCCACGATGAGAAGAAACACCACCTTGTCAAACTTAATTTCTTTTCTTTTCCGTTTGAGAGTTTCGTGTTCTGAGTTAAGTTTTGTAACGGGTGCCCCTTCAACTTCAAACAGCCACACAACTCCATCTTCAGCCAACGTCCAACCACGGGCTTCCCAAGACGTCACTTCAGCGACTGGACTTCCAGACAATCAGCGACAACAAAGGGACACTTTCAGGCAATGTACCTTCAGACATTTGTGCTGGTGTATCTAATATAATTTTAATCTCATTGAGGAACTCAATGCGAGGGTTAATTAAGTGATTGATGGCTGTTCATGTCTATGCAATTTAACAAATTGCTGTAAACTTAGGATTCCAGATTTCCATTCTCTTAAACTCATCTTTCCCTAACATTCGATCTTCCTGCAACTTGTGTGAATGTGTGACTGCGTGCGTTTGTGTTAGATTAGTTTATATGTCTTAGATTTATCTAAATAAAGCCTTATTCATATTGATGAGATATTAATATCCAGCACAGATTTGATGTTAAACGGCTCGTTCAGTGAATCGCAGGGCGTCTCCGTGACCAGCCGTGAAACAGTGATTCTGTTCAAATTCCATTTAAATTATTAAATTATTCACTTTGAGCTAAATTGACCTGTTTCCCTTACACTGTCAAGAGCGGAATCCAAATCTTCAATACTTCTATTGCTTGATCTGTCTGCTGCTTTTGACATGGTTAACCACCAGATCCTCCAATCAACCCTACTGGCAAAGGGCATCTCATGAACCACACTTCAGTTGTTTGAGACTTACTCATCAGATAGGTCCTTCAAAATATCTTTGATAGTTGAGGTGTCCAAGTCACAGTATCTAACAACTGGGGTGCCTCAGGGCTCAGTTCTTGGACCACTTCTCTTCTCTGTCTACATGGCATCATTAGGTTCTGTCATTAGGCTTTTCATACCACTGCTATGCTGATGACACTCAACTCTACCTCTCATTCCATCCTGATGATCCGACGGTAGCTTCTCGCATCCCAGCTTGTCTAACAGACATTTCTTGCTGGATGATGGACCATCACCTTCAACTCAACCTTGCTAAGACAGAACTGCTTGTGATCCCAGCAAACCCATCATTTCATCACAATTTCACCATCAAGTTAGGCACATCAACCATAACTCCTTCAAAAACAGTCAGAAGCCTTGGAGTTATGATTGATGATCAGCTGACTTTCTCAGATCACATTGCTAAAACTGTCTGGTCCTGCATCTATATCTATCTATCTATCTATCTATATTGCAGTGTGGGGAGCAAACTAGACATGGTGGGTGTGGTGTCAGGCCTTGGAAAGGCTTGGAGCAAGGCATCGAACCCCCAACTGCTCCCTGGGCGCTGCAGCATAAATGGCTGCCCACTGCTCCAGGTGTGTGTTCACAGTGTGTGTGTGTATTCACTGCTCTGTGTGTGTGCACTTTGGATGGGTTAAATGCAGAGCACAAATTCTGAGTATGGGTCACCATACTTGGCTGAATGTCACTTTCAATTTATTTAACAGAAAATCAAATATCAAACATTTCACAAAATGTCCAAAATGGGGAATAACGTGTCCAAATGTAAAGGAGCATTTAAAATAAGGGGGGCAACAGCGTCTTCACAGAACCTCATCTTCCCTGGCCCATGGCGCTTGAGGGAAAACAGCTTGGCATCCTGGTCCATCTACCTCTCTCACACACCCACTCCTGTCTGGAGCCTGGCTAAATATCCCACGACAGTTATCAAACTATGGAAAAGACAGAAAAAAGAGCAGTCCAAGATCACACCAGCACACTGTGAGAAACTAGTCATGTCCTGCGACCACAGATGTACTGAAGTCATTCAAATCAAGGGCCTCTGCACTTCCTACTAATTTCTGACAGCTGTAACCCTAAAAAATCTTAGCTACATTTTTGTAATCTTTTGTGCTACAGTGGTTATTGTTCTCTAATTGAAATTCCTTGGTTATTTTTGCAAACATGTCAGTGGATCAGTGGTATGCCTACAGTTAATATTACTTACAATTTTGATGATGAAGATTAGTGTCTCTCCCTTTCGCAACTCATACTCAGAAAAATTTATCTATTAACGTCTTTTCCATTACGGCACTTTTCAACTAAATGGTATGGATTGGCACGGTTCACTTTAGGTGGGTTTTTCACTGGGTACAGTACCTGGTACCTCATTAGTCCCAAGTGAATTGTAATATTACCAAAACTTGATGTTTAAACTTCGCTGATCACTGATTGGCCAGAGATAACCGAAATTGCAACACAAACACAACAGGACTACTAGATGTAAATCAGTAAATCAGCAAGTTTAATGAGAAAAATAAATGAGAATACAGTTAACTATGAATTAAGTCACGATATTAAATGCAAAATGAGATGCATCTTTTCTGATACTCATACATGGACATGCTTTACTCACAAAAATAACATTTATTATTGCTAGATAAAGCATCACAATGTTATAATTAATTTATTAATTTTACACAACTTGTAAACTCCATAAAATAGACTGAATGTTTTGTTTTGACACAAACACTTTAAAAGCTTAAAATCACTAGCTGAATAAAAGATGCAGGAAGCCGTGCGACATCACATCGCCAGACCAAAATAAAAGTCCTGCCATAATAGACTGAAATCAATATATAATGAAATACAAGACATAAAGTATATATCAATATATAAAAAATGTTTGTTATGCAAATACCAATAAGAATTATTATTGTTGTTATTGTTATTATACACCTCAGAAAAAAGACCATTAATGGGTCAGGCAGAATCAAGCAGAATCACTGAAGCAAAGAGGAACAGCACGAACAAGAAAAAAACAATTAATCTGGGACATGAACATGAAAAGCAACAAACAGCAACCTCAAAAGAAAACTCCCTGTCTGCTTCTTTGTGTCTTGTTGAAAAAATGAAAAAAGTGAAAACAATTAGCAATTTACCTGTACAAATATACAAACAATATCTCATGTCACTTTTCTTACCATTGTCATCTAAAGACTTCAGGTCATGATGCAAAAAGGTGATCACGATCTCTTTATTCATAAGTTATTATTAATTAATAATTTAATTTCAATATTATTTAACTGTGCGTCCTAATTTTGGCTGGACAGTAATGAACCATATGTTCACAAGTTATGAATCTTACCTATGTAAGTTAGCGAAAACTGTTTTGATTCAGATCCAAAAGTATGAATATTTATTAAATATTTACAACAAGCAATATTTGACAGATAAGGTTATAACCCCCTTTTTTTAAGATGTCACTTAAAAAAGTATGTTTGTAACTTTTCCACCCCTGTGGCCTTGCATACAAAAATGTCTCCTAAACAGCATCTCATATTCAGTACATGCTTAAGTATCTGTAATTCAAATATGAATACATCTGACGTGTTTTATTATGTACCTGTGTTTGTATGTGAATTCCTATGCACTTTTGTGTTTTCAGACATCAGCGTGTGGTAAAGACTTTTAATTTGGTCTGACAATGTCACGTCATAATGCTGGGTAGCGCTCCTGTGTTTGTTGTGTTCTGACTGAAGAAAGGTTTGTGCTGCGATTTGACAATTAAAAGAAATAAAAAAATAATCATAATGTAGTGCCTTTAAACATGTGGCTAAAACGTCTATTCAATTTCATAGCGTTTCAAAACTACGTATAATTAATTTATTATGTATAGCAGTGCAATGCTTATAAAGATACTTTTCTTTATTTGAGTAAAGAGCACCAGTATATAATAAATCGGTTAAAATGTGCGTCTCATTTCGCTTCCCATCTCGAAAATCGGTTTACAGTAAACACGAATTGCCACTGGCAAAGTAACGTTACTGATGAGAGAATTAAAGACGTCCGAATGAATCGATTCGCAAAATGATTCACTGATTCACAACAGCGCAAATGCAGAGAACACAAACCAAACACGAGTTAACTTTTTTTTCCACACAAACCAAATGCATATGCTTTTATAAAAATGTAATTAATAAGCATTGATATACACTAAAAGCTTACATACGAAATGTCGGTATAAACCGTTCTTAAATTAATGTGTAGCACTAGGTTTGAGTGTTGAGCTAATCAGAGATTGGATTTTTTTTTCCTGTTAATTATTCCCATCTTATACATAACAGTGTCCAATAAAAAAAACTCCCTGGTGAAGCAGATGAGATCCACGTGACACACTATTATAAAGATGGAGTTTATTAAAGAGGAGAGTGAAGATGTGAAGATTGAAGAAGCATTCAGAGCCAAACAAGAAGATACTGAGGAACAAACAGGTTGGTGTTCATTCTCAAAGTGGAAATCTACAGAAATGAATGATATTGTTGAAGTATGTCAGTGTAATTAGACTGTTCATTGCGTCACTTGATCATATGGTTCATTCAAATCTGCTTTCACACTTGACTGGTTCAGAGACGGACATGCTCAGTTATTATATTCACAACAGTTTAGGGTTTTCAACTAGTGTTCAATATTTGTAAAACTTGTTGGACATTGTTAACATATTTCAAATAAAGGAAAGTAAAACATACATCAGTCATACAGTAAATTCACCACATTGAGGCAAAGAACCAACCAGTTCTCAATATTAACGCTTGACCACTTGTTTAGGGCAAGGAGATTTTTGAAGGGCTGAGTGATAGAGAATATATATATATATATATATATATATATATATATATATATATATATATATATATATATATATATATAAGTGGTTTTATAACTGCCAGCAATGTTTAAAAATGAAAGAAAGCGAAAATTTAATATTGAGAATATGTTCTGAGATTACAGGAAACACTTTTTTGATACATTATGTTGGTTTTGATTTCTGTTGTTTTGTGCCTTTAAACTAGTGTTAACTTCTGACTTTTTTTAACTTTAGACATGATGGCCCTTAAAGAGGAGAGTCAACAACTGAATGAAATGGAAGAGAAATCTCAGATTGAGAAACCTTTTTTAATAACTGTAGAAAAATCCACACGGACTAAAAAGAGTTCTTCACGAAGAAAAGCGAAAAAGACCAAAGCTAAGAGTTATTTCAGTTGCCAACAGTGTGGAAAAAGCTTCAATCAAAAACAAAACCTTACGATCCACATGAGAGTTCACACTGGAGAGAAGCCTTACAGCTGCCAGCAGTGTGGGAAGTGTTTCAGTCAGAAACAAAACCTTACAGTCCATATGAGACTCCATACCGGAGAGAACTCGTTCATCTGCAAACAGTGTGGAAAACGTTTCACTAAAAGACAAAACCTTGATATCCACATGAGAATTCACACTGGAGAGAGCTCGTTCACCTGCCAACAGTGTGGGAGCAGTTTCACTCAAAAAGGAAACCTTAAAGTCCACATGAGGGTTCACACCGGAGAGAAACCTTACACCTGCTCTCAGTGTGGACAGAGATTTTCACATAAAAACACTCTTAATTCCCACACGAGAATTCACACGGGAGAGAAGCTGTTCACCTGTGATCAGTGTGAAAAGAGCTTCACAACAGAACTGAACCTTAGATATCACAAGAACGTTCACACTGGAGAGAAGCCGTTTGTATGTGGCCAGTGTGGAAAGCATTTCAGACGGAAAGTAACCCTTAATTACCACTCAAGGATTCACTCAGGAGAAAACTGTTTTAAATGCAAGCAGTGTGGAAAGCGTTTTTGTTATAAAAAAAGCCTCAGCACTCACATGAGTCTTCACACTGGAGAGAAGCCTTACACCTGCAAACGGTGTGGGAAGAGCTTCTCGCTTAAAGGAAATCTTAAGACTCACATGAGACTTCACACCGGAGAGAAGCCCTTTTCGTGTATGCAGTGTGACGGGAGTTTCACGTATCACAGAGACCTGAAACGTCATTTGCAAACTCATTCTGGACAGAAATTGCAAAGTTCTACATGTAAAAAGAGGTGTAGAAAAAACAGTAATTATGAAAATCAACAGTGCATTCAATCTGGAGGAAGGCCATTTAATTGTAATCAGTGTAACAAAACATTTATTTTGCCATTGCACTTAAAGATACACATGAAAAATCATGAAAACGTGAAGTCCTATGTATGTGCTTTGTGTGGAAAGAGTTTTAAGTGGTTCGGCAAGTTAAAATTGCACCAGAAAATACAGATCTGTGTCAAATTAAGGACACGTTCTCACCACAGCTGAATGTCTCAAACGTGATTTGTCCACATTTTATGGTCGCTTCGTTTATTTGCATTCTTAACTTTTTTTAAACTTTGCTCTTTTTTTTTTTTGCACATGAACACCTGACCATATATTTATGGTTTTAAATTTTGAGGGGTTGTGTTAGACACCCTCCCGTTTATATTGTTATAGAGGCGTCATTACATAAATTGATAAACTGATGTTTCACTAATGTAAATGAGAGATAAATAAAATGACAAACTGAGTGAAATGATGAACATTGGAATGTATTATTTCTAATCTATAGTGAGAGAATGCCCCGTAAACATTTCAGTCTGGACTTGAATTTTACTACTTCTGGGGCTCATCTGTAAGAAAAGTCCTGAAGCCATGGATTATTCATATTTTTTTCTTGTAATAACGACTAAGTATATTGGGATCTTGATATAATAAAAGTTGTTTTCTCATGATCACTACATATTTTTTTCTCATGATGTAGATATGAAAAAAGTTTTTTCTCATTACCAGACCTTAATTTTCCTGTCATCTCAACATAACTTAAGTTGTTTACACATTATCACAATATTTTCTCATGATCTCGACATGAAGTTGTTTTCTCATGATCTGGACATTGCAAAAGTTGTTCTCTTAAGTTACACCACTATGCCAACTGATGGGATTTTGCATATCCACATTTCGCATTTGGGACAGATAAGGACCTTCTTCCTAATATTTACAAATTGTGCAGTATTTTTTATTATTGACATTTAGTTTATTCATAAATGTTAAATGCTTGAATCAATATGAATCATTTTTTATTGTTTACTCCTGAGAGCTGAGGTATACGTTGTGATTTTCTCAAATACATCAAGGTAAGTGCGCAAAGGTCTCTCTCACACATTATCTCTCTCTCTCTCTCTCTCTCTCTCACACACACACACACACAATATAATATGCTGTTATACTCCAAATAGCTTCATATACAAGTCAGAAATTAAGCTTTTTTAGCACAGGCCTATCTAAAGGGTTAACGGTCCCACCTAGTGATCAACTGTAAAAATAACAAATGTTACCTCTTCCGAACAGGGAAAACCACCAACAATCAAGAATCTCACACACACACAAACACTATAATTTGCTGTTATACTCCATATAACTCCATATACAAGCCAGAAACTAAGCCTTTTTTTGCACAGGCCTATCTAAAGGGTTAATGGGCCCACCTAGTGATCAACTGTAAAATTAACAAATTTTGCCTCTTCCCAAAAGGGAAAACCACAAACAATCAAGAATGCATGATTACATGATGTCATGGCTTTGAAATCCAAAAATGTCATTATAATGGAAGTCAATGGGGCAAAAACAGCCACCAACAACAAATAAGGGAGAAACAAATTAAATCTTATGCTGGACAAAAACTAATACTGCATCAAAGCCAATGTTGCTACTAATCTTTGACATGCCCAAGACTGTTATGAAAAGTTTTTTTTTTTTTTTTTAATCCAGCCACAATTAAGTTTATATTGAAAATAAGTCATTTTGTCTGCCACCAAAATACTTTGGTGTGGACACATTATTAAATATATATTGACAGGCATATGGCGTAGACTTTTTTGCATGTATGCTATATACTGGAGACAAAACCTGAGAAAGCAGACCGGAATATTCCAAAAGCATTCCTGGACACGCAAATTGTGTATCTGTAATTCATAGGAGGGGATTATGCTAATTGTGAATGAGTGTGCAGGAGCGCCCTAATTACGAATGACGAATTCATTAGCATACACGTTTAACTATCAAATCGGACATTTACAAAGTGTTTGTGAATCCGGAGTTTTCAGGAAGGTCTGATTTATGCCCAAATTACTCCAAATTTACTTAGTGTTTATTTCACTTTAGCAAGAACAAATAAAACATAGCAATTCCAGTTTAAACAGTTGTTTAATATAAAACTTATGGCAACTTTTGTTTGGTCCAAATAATTTGGTAATCGTGAACATATCTATGCACAAACAAAAAAATATATTTAAAACAATTTCCAGGTTTCCCTTAAACAAAATAAAACAACATGTTCAATTTAAGAACATGGATTTTGATCCTCTGAACTGAATCCAGTGCTTTAAAACATATCTGAATAGGAATATCCATAGATTTAGTGTTGCCAAAAATGAATCAAATGGCACAAACCATGAGAAAAATATGTTTCCCAAGCTCTTTTGTGAGTAAATATGTGGTTTTACTTCC
This sequence comes from Carassius auratus, assembly GCF_003368295.1. NCBI lineage: Eukaryota > Metazoa > Chordata > Actinopteri > Cypriniformes > Cyprinidae > Carassius > Carassius auratus. Next base: position 123,372 of record NW_020527732.1, read on the forward strand.
AAAAAAGAACACTGAAAACAATAAATTTCAACAACACTGGTTGTCCACCAAGCTAAAACTAACGCTGTTGATTTTTTTTTTTAAACATTAATTTTATCTAGGTGTTCCAAATAAACCGCTACTTGTCAAGCATACAACTGCTGTAATTGTACTTGAATTTGATGACAGCAACCTAATTCTTTACAGTTTTAATAGTTTGTTTTTTAGAGACATTACCTTCGGGCTAGCTTTCATATCATCCAGCTCAAGGAATATCTTTTGAAATGCCTCAAAAGTGTTTTTTAGTTCTTTTGGGTAGCTGAGGTTGAGTGCGTATATAAGTCCCATTAGCAATGCACAGGCCCTGGCTACGTCCAGGTCTTGCTGGATTTCCATTCCCTCAATCACAATTGTTGCTCTGGCTGGTTCTAACATTGTGGAACCTCTAGTTATAATAATCTTCATCTCTTCATTGCCAATATCCCCATCATCCTAAGAAAAACAAAACCAATGTCAGAGTTTGAAGTTATCATATTGAAAAACGAGATTAATAAAAAGTACATTGTGCCTGACTTACCAAATGTTCTTTAAACAGATCTTCCTCATTTTCTCTGAGAAATACCACCAATGAACGGATAGTAGCTTCTCTCCTTCCTTCCACAGAATAATCCTGTAAAGGAGAAAAATGTGTTAGACTACTCATCCATCAAAATGGGAGAAACAGTGACTTAAAGATTGAGGTTCATTACTACACTTACACTACAATTATTGATCTCAACCCTCATTAAAATCAAATCATCAAATAAATTTGTATTATTCATTTAAAAATAAAATTCTGACCACCCTTCAAATATTCCAATATTCACAGTTTTTCTAGTAGTGTTGATGAAGCTATGATTGTTGGTGAATTCAATCATACTAAGAAAATTATGCATTATGATAAATATTTACTGGCATTCAAATAGTCAACAACAGACAGACGTCCTTAAAGAATTCTGTATGAGCTAATAGAACATATTTATGCCTTATTCTGCATGACATAATATATCATAACTACATGGTTCTATATCCACAGCTATTGAAAAGGTGTTACTTGTAACCTCAGAAGCTCTGAGAGCACAAGTACATGTCAACACATCCCAAAAACTTTGAAGCTGGCTATTATCAAACCCCTTTACATAAAGCCCCAACAAGACCTGATATAACTGGTCAATTAGACTGATTTAAAACCTATTATCTATGGCCAAGATTTTAGAAAAAGTATGTGACGTAAAGCTGATTGCTGATTAGCTGCCTCTAAGGTTTCATTTCAAAGTTTTCTCTTTAGCATGCTACAGAGACAGTAAAGGTATACCTTAACCGAAAGGTATAACTTTTCTAGGAGAGTTCCCAGAAATACACCTTAAGAATCTGCTTAAGGTATACATTCTTACGTGTGAGAATGTACATAACATAATATACATAACCAGGTGCTGTCCATGGCAGTGGTGCTGAACTGGTTGATAACGATGGCTTGAGAATCAATTCACCCTATGCAGGTACTGCTTTAGTGCGTTATGTGAGAAAGCTGTGTTCTTTATAAAACCAGCACTTCAGAATAGTTGGAACTACATTTATCAAAAGGAAAAAAAAAGAGGAGATCCGTCAGCAGCTGAATTACGTGGCTGAGGGGGTAGCTCCTCAATTTGCTGCCATGGAAGGCGAAATGTTTTCAGAACTGCAGCTTCTGACAGGGTAAGCCAGAGTACTTGCGTTTTCACGGATGAAATGTGCACACTAAATTGCTACGCGGACAGTGACATCTTTGATTTAGCACAACTATTCCCTGTATCTGTGCCATAGTTAGACCAAACTCTGAACTAATGTACGAATACCAGTGTAATGATCATTTTATTCTTGGAACGAAAACACTTCAGTTAGCCTAATCAAACACTGGGTGAATTACAGCTTCAGAATTATATTCACATAGACTGAGATGTAAAGAAGCTTTCTGCACAGTGGTGGCCACTAGCGGAGTGAACTGTGATAAGTTAAAGCCAAAAGTGCTTTAGCCCAAACCAACCTTATGAACATATGCCTAAAGGCAGGTTCACACCAATGATGATAACTAGAAAAATAACACTAAAGATAAAGATATAGTTCTAAAAATCGTTCTTAATATTAAAGAATAGCAGAGTCCACACTACAACGATAAAGACACAGAGGTACGATATCGTTGGAATCACTTCCAAAATGATGAACGATACAAACATTGACAGCCAATAAGAATTAATCCTGCTATAATGAGCTCGAGAATTTTAAGTGGTAGATGCACGTGCACTTAGAATAAATAGAGAATATGGTTATTTTTATTGTTCTTAGTGTGAATATAGTTCTCATCTGAAGTTGATAGGGCCCAGAGTATTTATCTTGTGGATACTAGATCCTGGCATATCCAACTCAGACCAAATTTGATGTTGCTTTCCAATGTCTTATAATCCCAACTATAATAAAAATGACAGCTATAATTTAATCCATGCATTTCTATACTTAAAACAAAACCTCACTGATTTCATTATCCACAATATCACAGCAACTTTATTTGACAACTATGATATGCTTCTTCAACTTTATCCACAAACATACTTTTATTATAAGATGTCTCAACTGGATAATTGTTAGGGCTGTGTATCGCCAAGAATCTGGCAATATGATACGCATCACGATACAGTGGTTGCAATACGATATATTGTGATACACTGCGATACTGTAAGCAAGGCGATATATTGGGATATCTTATTTTAGGAATAGGATATATATTTTAGGAAAGCTGTCATTAAGAACACACCACCATATGCAAACCTTACCTTAGCAAAAAATAAATATAGAAATATTGTTTAACCAGAACACACTGGGATCTGCATTTGCAATAATCAGTCCCTGTAACAAAGCTGCCTTGAAACAATGTGCACTCTAAAAAAAAAAACTCTACAAATAAAATTCACTTGAATTGACCCAACACAGCACCCCCCACCCAACCAACCCAATATCACCTACATGAAAAACACTTATGTTTCTATTTGTAACATTTATTCATACCTCTAGCAGCATGTTCTTAATACGATGAATACTCATTTTTGAAGACTGTCCTCTTGACAACACCAAGGACATTATTTTAGGAGAGTATTGGTCCAGTCTTGCCATGAACATTGCCTCCAGATTAACAGTGGTGATCCTTTCGAATTCTTCATTTATCTGTAAAAATTTGTTTGCAAAATTTAATGCAATAAAACACATACTGCAAACTATTTTCTAAAAAATATATTTACCTGAGCTGCATGAAAAAGAGCAGGCCATCTGTATTTTATATCATTGACTGGTATTGCTTGACTGACAATTTCCTGCCTGCGAATAGAGAATGTCTTTGCCATTTTTTCACTGATGATCTGATAGTTCATATTCTTCTTCATTTCATTAAGGAGCTCCACCCTTTGATGTTCCAAGCTTTCCTCGGTTTCTCCTAGAGGGTGAGGGGGCAAAAAGTTCACCTCTGCCTTTCTTGGCTTTTTGATATTTTTTGCAGGTGCTTTTTCATGTGCGCGCTTCTTTTTGACCGAGTTAACATCGAGTTCAAGGCATCCAAGTCCTCTCAGCTTTGCTCTGTAGTTGCCCATTTTATATTTCAGTCTCTGTCGCCATCCATAGCATCCATTATATGAGCCTGGTTCTTTAAGACAAGGATATTTCTGAATCAGCGCCTCTGCAACATCAGACAACTGCGCGCTTGTTGGGTAGGCAACATACTGAAAGATGTTTTCAGCCAGTTTCTCTAGGATGTCTGGAAGGATTGATGTAAAGTTGAGTTGAATTCCATTCTTCTTGAAAGCTTCACTTGCTGTGGCAAGCACAAGTTCTGTATCATAGGCAAAGCGAGGTACTGGGAATTCAGAAGGCCAACGCTGTGAACGCTGAGTCTTGTGTTCAGATAATGAAAGAATCGGTGTATCCTGCGATCCAGAATTGGAACTGCTGATAGAAGGGTAGATGTCGGTCACTGAAGTGTGGACTGAGGTTTGGATGCAGGTCTTTGATGCACTTTTAATGGAACTCTCCACATCAGTAAAAGTCAGCGTAAGTGTGGGAGGTTCAACAATGTGGATCACCTTAACTGTGTCCTTGTCCTTGATGTCACTTGTTGAGGTAAGAGAAAAATATTCCTCTCCGAAATCAGCATCCTTATAATGCAAAGTAAAGTTCCCATTAAGGCCAAATGTCTTCCTCATAACAGACTCAAGTTCACTCACAGTTCCAGGGATTCCATGAGGCAAGTCAAGTTTGCGAATATCATGGTCTTGAAGAATTACGCGAAGTTTGGCTGGACAAGATTTTGGAACATCTGTAAGAGAAACCACATCACTTCAGTTTGAGTAACAGAAAATCAAAGGGGTGGGGATCGTTCCATATAAACTTCCCTTAGCAGGAAAATCTGCAAAAGTGTTGTCTAAAAGAGAAGTGGAAAGCACCTGTTTTGAAACAAGATTAGTGGTAGGACTGCTAGAATGTTTACAAAACTTGGCGATGGAACCAACTTCCAGATGACTAAATGAGCCCCCAAAATTGCCATAAGTACAGGCTGAAACCATATGCTTAGCTGTACATTCTCACACTATAAATCACTTATTTGCACTGAATATTCTATTCACACTATGCAGAATGTAAATTCAAAACACTCAGTTTTTGTATTTTTTAAAGATTTATCTGCAAGTGTTTGTATAGAACATTCGCAAATAAGACATTTCCATCCAATGAGTCTATAGAACAAAAAATTGTCACTTCCACACTAAGAAAAGTAGGAGAAGCCAATGAATATAATCATTTTCATTAATTATTTGTGCCGTAGAGCAAGCAAATGAAACAATAAATATGGTCATTGCTTTCATATGTGGATCCCTACTGTTTGACTTTGACAAGAGACTTTGCACGGGCATTTAGGAATGACCATTACAACATTTGAGATGCTGTGGAACAAGATCGGTCTGCTGGTTATTCAGTTTTTCCATCCCATGGCTCAAAGTCACATGATTTTTTTGATGGGTTATTCTGCAAATGCATTTCAATCTCCCATTATTCGCAATAACCCTTTTTCACACAAGTCAAAAACCACCTCAAGCAAGCATAAAAACTTTTTTGCTAATAATTTTTTTCTTCAACATTTGCCATTTCCATCACTTGTTTCTGATGTGATACTTCAAAATGTGCATAAAAAGAGAACAATGGAAACATAGTTATAGACAGATGTCCTCTTGTGCATAAATTAATTACATCTCCAGTTGATTGGAATTTCTTTATTAGTGCTATGTTGGTTGGAATTAGTATTTCCAATGCTTTAGCTATTTTTTACAGACACTTTCAATTTAATGAAACTCAATCCTTTTGTTTGAAGTGTAATGGATATCCAGCAACAGTGATTGGTTCTGAGCAGGTTTTGCTCATCTTAAATGAGCCTAATCTCTGACTGACATTGTGTCTGCACTATGTTGGTTTTAAAGGGGTCATGAACAGAGAAATCAATATTACCTTGACCTTTTGAAATACAAGTGGCACACTGTAATTACATTGTAGTATAAAAACATCTTAAGTTTTAGAACTCAAAACTCTCTCATTAGTCAAGAAACGGCTAATATTAAAGCCAATCGGTCAAAACGAAAGGTTGGGGAATATGCCAATAATTCACACACATAGTGGGTAACCGCTGGTCTATCCAGAATCCAAACGATAAAGATGCCTCCAAAGACAACAAAACGCTACAGTGCAAAGTTGTTGAAAAATTTGCTTTTGCCTTCCTTTTGATCCTAACATTAAAAGAAGTGGATAAACCTTCTTTTTAATGAAGTTCCAGACCGCGTCAGTAAGAACTTGGTCCTTTAATAATAACAATACCTTTTATTTATAGGCGCCTTTCAAGACACTCAAGGACACTGTACAATAAAACAAAACATAAAATGCAAGCATTATAACAACACATTAAGCGAGAAAAGAATTAAAAGCAATTCTAAACAAATATGTTTTTATCTGAACTTTAAAATGAGAAATAGAATCCAGCTTTCGAATGTGCAAAGGTAAAGAGTTCCATAGCTTCGGCGCTGCACAACTAAAAGCCCTACCACCAAAGGCACTCATCTTGGAGTTTGGAACAGACAATAAATGTGCAGTAGATGATCTCAATGAGCGCAAAGGAGTATACAGATGGAGAAGATCTGAAAGATAATGGGGTGCAAACAGACCTGTGCCGGTATTCGTAATACGATATATTGCGGTGATTAATATGCACGATATTGTTACCGTGGGCACTTCTAAATACAGTGAATAAATATACATTACAAATTATTCAGAATTTGGAATACATTTTAAGAATATTATTCCCATCAGCTGCTTAAAATGCACAACATCGCTGTATGATGCTTGAAAAAGCGCATGCGCTCTGATGTAAACAAGCACGTATGAGAAGCACTTGGAGGAACATGTGAGAGATGCGCTGAATGAAAACACATTCACTCTCTGGCAGCAGATGGCGCTTAACACATTGTTAAAATTGAAAGTTGCCACTGTGTTATTAAATGAACTAACATGAACTAAGACTTTTAAGATTTTTTAACAAATATTAATAACTTCTATAGTAAATGTAGCTATTGCTCATTGTTTAGCTGTGCATTTATTGAATGAGAACTATGCGATGTCCGAACTGATTACACTATATTTTATTTATTGCACTGTATTTTATGTAAAATCATTTTCTATTTTTTAAACTGTCAAATTCATTTTAAGTCAATTTTTAAATCATTTTCATTTTCAAGTTCTTAAATTGCTTGTTTTAGTTTTGTGATTATTTTTCTTTTTGACTTTTTTTTTTACTTTCTTTTTGAATTACCATTGTGTACCAAATGTGCTATAAATAAACTTGCCTTGCCTTGAATCTTAATGCATTAACTAAGGTTAACTAATGAGGTCTTACTGTAAAGTGACATCTATTGGTTTTTATAGTTCTTTTGCACTTTAAAGTGTAAAACATTTAACTTTTAAATATTTTTCTGTATTGCTTTATTTTTTAAAATGTTTAGTTATTTTTGCTATAAGAAAAAAAAAGTTATTAAACCTGTTATACTGTATTAAGACCACTTTTTTTTTAAAATGTAATACCGTGGCAATACCGTATACCTTGATAAAAGCATTATCAATTAACCGCAACAGGAACATTTGATAACGGCATATCCCTAGTGCCAAATCATGAAAAGCTTTGTAGGTAAGAAGTAAAATTTTGTAATGTTCACGATAATAAACAGGAAGTCAATGCAACTTAAAAAGAATAGGAGTTATGTGATCGAAACTACATGAACGGGTAACTATCCTAGCTGCTGAATTCTAAATTAACAATGAATAGGCACTTCATTACTATGTTGAGAGAGTAAAGAACGAAGTCTAGCAATATTGCGTAAATGAAAAAATGCAGAACGTGAAATATTACTGATATGGGAACCAAAAGAAAGCAAACCACCCAGTATAACTCCAAGACTTTTCACCTGGGCAGAAAAATTAACTGAACAATTATCAATGAACAAAGTAAAGGATTGAGTTTTATAAGACAGACCTTGAACTCACAATGAGGGCTTCTGTCTTATTGGTATTTAATTTAAAAAAAATGTTAGTCATCAAAATATTAATATCCTGGAGACATTTAGTAAAGTCAGGAGGGGGATGAGAAACATTAGGTCTTGTAGAAATGTACACTTGTGTGTTATCAGCGTATTTTATACCATAGGAACGAAAAATACGACCAATAGGTAGAATAGAAATGATGAATAAAAGTGAACCCAACACCACTCCCTGTGGTATGCCATGATTAACAGAGACAGGATCTGAACGTGTATTTTTAATCTGCACAAATTGTTTGGGTTGAAAGCCTGACTGAAAATGCTCGTAAATTTCATTACTTTGTAAATGCGATTCAAGTTGTGCTGCTACTGTTCTTTCAAGTATTTCTGAAAAAAAAAGGAGATTAGAAATAGGCCTGTATTTATTTAGATCATTAGGATCAGCGAAGTCTTTTTAAGAATTGGAGTGATAGAAGCTATTTTTAAAGATGAAGGAACAGTAGCAGTTGATAATGACGAACACACAATAGCTATAATAATAGAGGAAACTGAATGGCTACAGGACTTCACTAAAACAGTATGTAAGGGATCGAGTGAACATGTGGAAGTCTAAGACTTCTTGATCTGCTAAGTAATATAATCAACTGAAGGCAGCTCAAAATTAGAGAAAGTACTTGCAGACAAACAAATATAGTTAAGTCCATTTTGATAATCACTAGATATCAACACAGAATTAACCAATTCATAATGTATGCTGTCCATCTTAGAGTTTAAAAAATTAGATTAAGACACACATTGACTGGGAGAAAATAAAACAGTATTGTGAGGTTTCAACAGTACTGAACAAAGTCCTTGTATTAAACTGTCCATTAGCAATAATATTTGCATAAAATGATGATTTAGCTCTTTCCAATGCTGCCTTGTAGTAAACCAGATGCTCAGAATACATCTGCTTATGTACTCCAAGGCCAATTCTTTTGCACAGTCTCTCCACTTGACCAACCCAAGGCCTTCTGAAGGCCGAGTTCAGAAGTATACATAGGAGAAGGGTTAACAAATGATACATTGCGGGTTTTCAGAGGAGCCACAGTGTTAAGTATTTGAGACAGACTGTTGTTATAGGAGTGTTCCAAATCAGATGTAGAAGTAGAAAAACAGCGCTGGTTTACAGCGTAATCAATCATTCCATCCAAAACATTAAGGTCAATATTTTTTATATTACGGAATGAAACAGAGCGTTAAGGTTCAACTCTTGCCAAAGAAAGAGAAATTAAAGAATATAGGCTTCTGATCTGAAATAGGAAATTCAATTGAAGTAAGGTTATGAGGTATAACACCTGAACAGCATACACGATCTAAGATATGTCCCTTATTATGTATTGGAAAGTTAACATACTGCAAAAGCTTTGCACTGTCCAGAACCAATTTAAAGTCATTATATTGAGTGTTAGCAGTATTATCAAAATGAACATTAAAATCTCCCATCAACCTGGTGTTCTTTTTTATTTCACAGTGGATTCATTTAGAAACTAGGCACAATTCGAAATAAGGATTTTCAGAAAAATTTTAACTAAAAGAAGATTCTGTGCCGACTATATTGGATCCGACATTAATGTTGCAACACACAAATGTGAGTAACTTCTTTTATTATGTAGTCACCATTGCTTTGTCTATCACAGATTGTTTGATATGTACGGAGTATTTATTCGTTTTAAACCTAAAATCACAGCAGCGCCCATCTATGAAGTATGTAGGCTGTTGAAAACAAGTCTTTTATTTATAAATTAAATATATATAATATTAATAAATCCCACAATTATTATTTTAGCCCCTTAAGACAAAAAAAAAAAAAAAAAAAAAAGATGCATGACCCCTTTAAATGAAGATATAAAAACAAGGCCAGATCGAGTACAAAACACATGTCAACAGAGAGTGGACTCAGAAAATGTACAGGCCAAAATATTTCTAACCACCATTAAACAGTATTGAATTTATTTTCTTTAAAAGATAATTATAATATAGTTTACAACTGAGGTTTTAGAAGATGTGAAAGTTAAGACAGATGTTTTCTTTAGTGTCAACTTGTGTCTTTGATTTGAACTGTTCGTGTAACTCACTAACAACCAAACAGTTTGGTTCAAACCATCTATTATGTTGCTGGCCACTGGCTTATTTATGGCTTGATTCGATTCGATTGATTAATATTTACCTATATTTATGTCGAGGTATGTTAATATGCCAATATTTTACCTGTAAGCCAAGTGTTTTTTGGTCCTCAGAATTTTATGAAGCTCTGAATATTTTTGCTTCCATGTTGCATAACACAAAAAGCTGAATACTATTTTTCAATTGTATTTATTATGTTTCTTTGTAAAAAGAAGCATTTACAGATGATGCTAACACTGCAACACATAAAAGTTCACTAAAACAGTCAACCTGGAAACAGGTTTGCAAGACACTGGTTTGATACAGTGCTTTAAAAGGATTAGAAGAAAAATAACCACTCATAGACATTTAAAAAATGTAAAGGTAGTCACATTTTACAGATTTGTACAAAAAAAAAAATAAAAAAAAATATTTGCTAGTTGCATAGTTAAAAGAAAGAAATGAATGGTTTTCATTGTTTTTAAGTTGCTATTGGGTAGTTAATAATTCGAAGTTAATAATCATTTTAAACTACTTCTGTCTTATTTTCCCTTAAAGCGTGACAAGTCACAATAACAAATGCCCAATTTGGAAGTAAGATCTTCTCAGGTGCACTTAAAGGTAGTTTTAGTATTTGGCCGCTCATGTGATCTCGACATGTCTGTCCACGAGTCAACCCACTCCAAAACAAACAAAACCGCTTTAATTACAGTGCTAATATGATTCATTACTGTACAGCTCAACAGTTTAGTATGGATCAAATGACTGATTAAGCTTGGAGAAGATAAACCAACCTGTGTGTGCCTGGGCATCTTCATGTCTGACTCTGAATGTTTCTTCAATCCTCAAATCTTCACTCTCCTCTTTAATAAACTCCATCTTTATAAAAGTGTGTCACGTGGATCTCAGCCTCTTCAGCAGGAAAGTTTGTGATTGGACACTCTGTTGTGTTTAACATGAGAATAGTTAACAGAAAGAAATGTAAATCCAAACTTAATCTCCATCTCAGTAAGCTCCCTAGTTTAGTAGTCCATGCACTTCTAACTGCCCGATTAGACAAAAATATATAAATAAATAAAATAAACTCAAAACCAGAACTTAAATGAACAAGAACAGAAACTGTACACACACGCCATGTTTAGTTATTATTTATATTTGTATTTAATGAACTGAAGATAACAACCCAGTACACTTTTAAGAGATTGCACTTTCATGAAAACGTTTGCCATTGGTTTGTAAAAGCTGTAATTACACGTTTACGTGCACGTTTTGACCAGGTGTCGTCAGAGTTCGGTGATTCGAACGCTTCGAAACACTGAATCATTCGAAGCATTTGGTTCAGTTGACTCGAATTCTCGAAAAGCTCCATGTCCCGTCTCTACTCAGCAGCGCTGAATTCATGTTTACTAGAAACCGAGACGCGCGTTTTCTGTTAACTCGTGCATAGATGCGCGTTACTCACACAAACTAACGATCATTAATGTTAGATAAATTATTGCAGTATTATGTTAAATAATAATAACATTGCTTGTGAAATGCTTATAAAAATATACTACAGAGTTTGCACACATTTAAAAACTTTAAATGGTTAAAAACACAAACCTTTCTCCAGCCGAGTGGCAACAGACGCTGCAGCGCGGCGCAGCTCTATGACGTCACACCACTAGCCCAGAATAAATGTCCCGCTCACACGCTGCTGTTTAAAATCACGAAGGTGCATAGTAATATGCGCACATGCATGCTAGTGATAAAACATATGGCAGCGTATATCAGGGTTTATTTCTTAGTGCAAAGCATATTTAAATACACATTGGGCAGTGATGTGCTTTGACATTCAGTCTAAAAGACAGAATTGTAGTAATGTTTGGGTCCTCAATTTACTGCACCAGGGTCTTATTCACTAACAAATTTTTTTATTTGAAAAGAGTATTGTAGAACAAACTAACTAAATATTTTGCAAATAAAATAAATCGTATAAATATTTGGGTCAGATGACTACGCAAAAACTAACAAAAAAAAGTGCAACATTCAACAGGTAATGGTGCTATGTTTTATTATTAATTGTACTCCAGGGTTGATAATGCCATGGTGACAGCAAGAACACAAATGTAAGTGGAGTGTTTATTAATTTTATAGTGCAGAGCTAAATGGCTGAAAACTGGGTTCAATTTCAGTTATTTGATTTTAGTTATTTGCAGCAGTAAAAAAAAAAGGCACACAAACAGACAGATGGTTGGTGTTACAGGACATAAGGTGGTTTGTAAACCAGAGGTGAAACCCTTTATTTTAAATTGAGAGTAGGCACAGGAATCCACCCTATTTAACCAAAGTACACTCAAACTAAAGTACTATACTTTTTACAGTATGTAACATACCAGTAGGGATGCAAATTTCGACAGCTGAAAGGGGCATTTTCAAGTTTTTGGCTGAAAGGGTAAAAGGTCAAGATATAATACAAAAAGAAATCCTATTTATATGTAACTAAATTGAATGTGATTTTGAATGTGATCTGTTGAGCATCATTCATAACAGATCTCAACTACTACAAGCATGGAAAGGTTTAGGACTTTTTGATTAAAACAGTTTCATAACTGTTGATTGTTTTGAAATGTATTTTTATTTATTTGTTTTATGTTTATTTATTCTTCTTTATTTCAGTTCTAGTCCAACATATTCATTGCGTTGCATCACTAATAAAAATAAATTGATGATTAAGACTGGGTACCAAATGTGATTCATTGTCAGTAATAAATTTCATGAAAACAACATCCACTAATAAATAAATATGATATAATCAAAAGCCGTAGAGATTTTGGACTTTTTGATTAAAAGGCTACATTTAAAGGTAGACTGCTGTCCTCAAAGTGTACGACGTTTTTCACAAGGCTTTTTTCTTGTGAAAAAAAAAGAAGAAAAAGCCTGGAGTTCAGGTACGTGTCCCGATTCACTTTCCCTTAACCATTAGCCAGGTGCTAGCAGGTCCACAGATGTCTTGCATGACTGTGCTTTCATTGCTAGCCTGGACCTGCACACTCAGGCATTACTTGAGATGAGAGTAGCAAATACAGCATGAACAAATGAACCCTGCAGGTGTCAATTTCTATGTACAACGGCAGGTGACTAGTACATTTTAGTCTTTGACGGCCATTTCAGTTAATGTTAGGAGGCAAATGTTGTTAGGGAGACCAGTGAACAACTGTTGAGTGAAAATTCATGGCCAAAATTTTTACACATCATGGGGCTCCTAAGCACCTTATTTCTGATAGAGGGGCTCCATTTGTAGGTGCATTGTTCAACGAGGTGGTGAGACACTGCAATTATAGGCTAACAACAGCATACCACTTGTTAACTAATGCTAACGAACGAGTAAACAGCACATTGAAAACTGCCTTCAGAGCCTATGGAGGAGATAAACATAGACCTTAACACAGAGATAAACAAATTTGTTTTACATATGGGGCCTGGGAATGTAATGGTCTGGATGTGCTGTATATCCCTTTAAAAACCTTGTTTTGGATTTTTCCGAGCCCTGTGAGGGTGGATGAGGTGACAGTAGCCTGAATCCTGTTGAGTGCTTATAACGCTATGTAGGTTACATCACATCCCACATGGCAAATGTTTTCTGGCCCAGCTCTGAAATGCTTTGGTAATGTACACACAAACTTTGCCAATAAAGTACACTAAACTGAATTGAAAATCAGCCTTAAAATCCACAAATCATGTAACTGTAATCATGTAACCATGTAAAAAGCGAAGCAGAGAAACATCCAAGATAAGTTTTCCAAAGCATGAAAGGAAAGAGTAAAGATATAAAGTAGCAAGTACCAAATATATGTTTCAAATAAATGTTCTAATTCTAAATATTACTTTTATTGTGTCATTATGTAATTTTAAAAGTATTTCAGGCGAGAACGTAGTTGTTTAAGGGTGTACTCACACTAGCCAGTTTGAACCGTGCCCGGGTGCGTTTGACCACCAAAGCGCGGTTCGTTTGACTAGTGTGAGTGCTCCGAATCGTGCCCGGCGTGGTGTTTCGGTTTTTGATTTCTCAAACAGAAAGCTCTGACGCTGTATCAGACTGAGTACAGAAGCGAAATGAAATTGAGCGGAAGTAGGAAGTCTGACGTAGTCAGGCTAAAGAGCAGCCTCACCTCGGATAGACCTTCTGATATGTGCCGCTGGCTCTGATGTCTCTTTAGTGGTTAAACATAAAATATAATTCATTTTGGGTAAATCTAACAGGTTATCTTTGGACTGGATTCAATTTATCTATATGTTAAATTGAAAACGAAAAGAGGCAATTGATATAATATTTCATTTAATTGTAATGACTGTATATATACACATTTCCCTGAAATAAGTTCATTTCTGCAGCTGTTATTATGCTGAAATGAAAATGAAAGGAGGCAGTGGTATTTGATATCCCATTTTGTTTTATTGTAAATATATAGTGAGGAAAATTGCAGTAGCCATGGCGAGCTGACTGATGTTATCCAGTACGCTGAAGTTTGCAGATTTACCAGATTTGCGTTGTCACGGAAATCACACTTCCGAGTCAAATGTGCAAAAACCGAACTACGGAGGATGCAAGTCCAAAATCAGCGTACTTTGTATTGAGAAACGTGCGAAGTCCTACGTCACCAGACTATTTGCTTAATCTTCACGGTACTTTAGACTGCGGTGGAAACGCATAAAGCAACAGGTCTGGGGGAGAAATAGATCCTGGGGAAAAAATTCCTGGTACAATTGTTGCGGGTAATTTATGTGGAAACGCGGCATAAGTTGGACATCATAGACCTCTAACCACTCACACAAAACTCTCTAAATTTGGGGATTTTCAAAAAACTTAATTCTGTTTAATTTATAAGCTTGTTTCCTCAAAATACTTTGTTATTACACGGTGTTAGATTCATTAGTCATAACAGAACTTTGTGAGAACGCAATGAAAAAAGAGAGACAACTTTTTGGTTATTATGAGAGCTCTTTGCAAGCTTTCTAGGCAATCCATTTAAAATGTAGAACCTTGTTTTTCAGTCACACACATGTTGTAAAGTTTCAGGAATGACATCTGTATATTCATGCAGGATTTACTCTCGAAGTAGCAGTGTTCGACATAGTGATAACCGTTGCAGTAGACGGGACAAAATATGTGAAAATGTGCATTAAGACTAGAGCACCCTCAGTACTTTCAGAAGCACCCTCTGTGATTATTTCTGGAACCTGGTTGATGCACTTTTATTGTATAACTATATACAAAAACAACCAAAATACTAATCCACTAAATAAAATAATTGAATACATTTACAATTCAAGCACTTAACTAAAATAAGTATTAATAAAATAAATAACCACAAAAGGCTGACTGTAATCACTTTTGTGTAAGTGAAGGAAATCTGCTTACAATAGGAGATTAATGCTTGTGCATTACATGGATCACTTAAAATTATGCACACTCGACATTGTCATTAAGATAACGCAATAGAAATCGCCTAAAATTAAGCATAAAGAGAAAAGATAAAGAAAGCGACCCTAGGCAGCCGCCTACACAGGCCAGGATCCACCACTGCCAGATGCAGTTAGAAATTTACTAAAACATATCGCAAGACATCTTGTAGGGGGGCACCTGGGGTGGCCAGCCAAATTTCAGGGGGGCCGGTGCCACCCATGCTTTTCATGGTGATGAAAAGAAATAAATAAAAAATGAGATAGAAAAAAATTTAAATCTAGTTTTGCATTGCATTTACACAATTAACTTGTTTTTTTAAAATCAATGAAAAACAAACAAACAAACCAAAAACTAAAATTAAATTAAATATATTTTTGTTTGATATAGACAGCTGTTTGGGGATTTGGGTATATAATTTTTATCCTGAAATCATCACTTTTTTTTATTTTTTATTTTTTTGAATCAAAAGTATCCCAATTTTACTAAACCAGAAACTGAGGATTTAATCCAGATCAACTGCATGCCCATTCAAATTCAGATTTTTAAATCAAGTGGATTTTGAATGCAGCTTCCAAAAGACATAAATAGTCATATTAATATTTTTTTATATGTAATACAATCACACCAGTGTGATTACAACATTTAATGCATCACATTATCAGCTACTTAATTCAAATCTGCGTTCGCTGGCTGGTGCTGAACAAGAGACAGATGAGTTTTTACAGCACTGTGCATTAACCAATCACACACAATGCAGTTGAGCTTATAGATCTATTGACCAATCAGAGGTGTTTAGAAGAGTCATCGCTAAAATAGCAGGATTTTCTTCATTCTCATTGAATAGGCTACCTCTTTCTGGCCAATTTTCTCTTCAGAAACAACTAAAATCTGACCAGATTCATATTTTTATGTTATGAATATTTCAGACCTAAAAATAAAAATAAATAAATAAATAAACGGAAAGTCTAAAATAGAAACTATTATTATTTTAGGATATTCAAAACTATGACATACGGGTTATTTTTTGGTAAGGTTTATTTGTTTATTATTTATTTATTTTTGACTGCTTTTCTTTACCGCTTTACTGATTTTAGACAGTGCATGCATTCTATTAGGTTGGACTTTTATGTTGATTTGGCTTTGTGACGTCATAAGGCCGCGCCAGGTTTCTGCATCGATTGAGATTCAACTGAAAAAAGGTTTGTTTTATTTTAAAAAAACATTTAAAGTATTTGAATCGATTTAACTCTTTAGCCAATTTTATAGTTTTTACAAGCATTTTAAAATTAATGTATTATTATTTAAAGTAAAATTGTAAGCTTTTATTTATCATTTGTGTTGTTTATTTAGGGGGGAAAAGGACAGTCACACACGAATAACAGAAAAGGTGCGTCTCAAATTCGCTCCCTATATCGTGAATTAGTTTATCGTAAACACAAACTTGGACAGTGGCAAGTAGTGTTGGAAAAGGGGGCCTTTTTTTTTTATTTAAAAAAAATAATAATTTAACAAATTGCTCCGCGAAAACGATGCGCTGTCCCGAAACGCTGGCGACACCTGCTGGTCACAAGCACTGATCTATATATTATGTCATATTATATATTATATCTATATTATACATCACTGGTCACAATGCTACGAATGCAACGTGTACACACAAGAGCAAAGAAAACACAAACATATATGACAAACAATAACAAATGTTTTCATTACATCTTAATCTATTAAAGTAATATTCAAATCATTAAATACCAAATATAAAAAAAAGTAACTAAATATGCAGTGTTCCTTTGCAGTGATAGTAGAACTATGGAGCTGATTGAGACACACCTACAGATTTAGTTTGAATTTATTTTTCTTTCTGTAAAATATTCTCATTCAAAACATGACAGTGTATCCAAATACAGAGAAAAACTCCTGGTGAAGCAGCTGAGGTCACACTTTTATAAAGATGGAGTTTATTAAAGAGGAGAGTGAAGACGTGAAGATTGAAGACACATTCAGAATCAAACAAGAAGACACTGAGGAACAAACAGGTTGTTTTTTATTCTCATTTAGTCATTATAATGTCATCCTCTACAGAAATGTATATCATGAGCTTCTGAACTCAAAATAATGAACACCATTCATCTATATTTAGGGCTGTCACGATTATAAAATTTGGCTGATGATTAATTGTCTAAAATTAGTCATGATTATTTTGATTAATTGTCTGTTCATAACCATTATTTCCTTTTTTTGGCCCAAACGATGCTTTACTTAGAGGGGTCCTATTATGCTCTTTTTCAAAGTTTTGGTGTTGTTTTGGGGTGTACTAGAATATGCACTCATTCTTGGCGGTTCGAAAAACATTATTTTTTAAATTGTTTAAATTATTACAATGCCTTTCTCCCCAGCTTGGCACAAATGGCTCATTTAGTTCTGGGTTTGATGAAGACCTGCCTTTGAAACGAAATGTGATGTGATTTGTTAGCTGTCCCAGTGCAATGTGATTGGCGAGCAGCTTAAATGGTGTTTCAGTACTAGGGCTGTGCAAAAAATCGAATGCGATTTTCATGCACATCTCATCAGTAAAGTCGCTCTTTTTATTAGAAGTATTATCTCCAGCACGTGTGTTCAGATCAGGGTTGCCAGGTTTTCACAACAAATCCTGCCCTGTTGCTTCTCAAAACTAGTCCAAAACTAATTGTGATTCCAGGAGGTTCCCCGATAAAAAAAAATTGCTTCCCGGGGTTAAAATATACTTTTTTTTTTTTGGCATGGTTGTCTTGGTAAAATTCGCATTTTAGGGGCTAAATTTCACATCATTGGTATTGGGGTCGCTTCAAACCGTGCACATGAAAAACAACCGCAGACTTGGCAACACTGGGTCAGGTGGAGCGGCTGCTACTACACAGAGCCGTAGTCTACCGACAACTAACACAAAATCGCTTTCAAAATCGACAAAGAATCGCCACCGATTTTAACATCGATTTTTTGTAGATTGTCAGTGAATTACGGCTCGGTGTAGTAAATGCCAACCAGTGTTGCCAAGTCTGTGGTTGTTTTTCATGTCCGCGGGTCGAAGCGACCCCAATACAAATAACGTGATATTTAGCCGCTAAAATGCGAATTTTACCAAGGGAACCATGCCATAAACTTATATTTTAACCCCAGAAAGCAATTTTTTATTGGGGAACCTCCTGGAAACGCGATTGGGTTAGTTTGGACTAGTTTTGAGAAGCAACAGGGCAGGATTTGTTGTGAAAACCTGGCAACCCTGATCTGAACACATGTGCTGGAGATAATACTTCTAATAAAAGGAGCGACTTTACTGATGAGATGTGCATGAAAATCGCATTCGATTTTTTGCACAGCCCTAACTGTAGGCCTATATAAATTGCAGCCATCAGGGAGCCGCTATTATGCCTTCCATTGAAACTGCTTTTGAGTGTATGATCACTTTGTAGTTTCAGTTCCACTTTCCAGATTTGTGATCACACGTACTCTGTTTATATGGAGCAGCAGTACTTACCACACATTTGATAAGATTAGATGTTTTGTCAGTGGTGCCAAATCTACAAATCATTTGCCATCATCCTCCGTCATCTCTCCTACTGTGTTTATGTGTAAAGTAAAATTTTATGTACTGTAATGTAACAGGCAACCTAGTGTTGTCAGAAGACCCACTACTTGAGTACCAAGTCGGTATGTACTGGTGGTACCGAGTACCCGGTCAAACCGGATCTTGATGCGCTCTCTTCATAAAAGCACTGAGACTTGGCAACATCAAAAGGAGGAAACACACCAAACTAACAAAATACTTTAAAGACAGACACCCAGATAAAATGAAAGTTCTAGCATATATTTGTGGTGCTAGCCACAATATCAAAACTGATTTCATCCCAAACACATTTTCCAAAAGGTTTTGACTTTGTTGAATAAACATGAGTGTCAAAGTTGAATGTTTATATATCACTGTATTTCTGAAGGAATCCGACTGTCTTCAGAAAATTTTGGATGACATTTTCATTTCATCTTTCCTGTAATGCCTGAGCAGCATTTGTGTGTGCAGGCTCGGCGCTTGCTTTATTACAGCCTTTACTGGGGAAACCTCTATCTCTCTCACTCTACAAGCTCCTCCTGATGGCAGAGAAGGAATTTGCCATCTTAAATGCAAGAGCAAGGCTGTGGGAAACTATTTAAGAATAGTATTAAATATTTTAATTTGGATGTCGGATTCAAATTAACGCTGGTATTAGAGTGGTTCATTGTTAGCTAATATAATGAGCATTAGAATGAAGTTTCTTTATTAACTATTTAATGCTCCTATAACTTTTATTAGGGTAAAAATTATGTTACATTTTTAAACACCAGATGCTTTTAAATAAATTTTTTATCTAAAATATGCGTGCTAGAGAATGTACCAATGGTTAACATTGTGTCATATCAGTCAGAAAAGCAGTTCTGGGCTTTTATTTTATTATTATTTTTTTTTTTTACTTGGTTGTTATTCTTGGCTTTAAAATCCAAAAGCCCTTTACAATTAAATATGTACACAGTTTGGATTTAATAAAAGTATAGTAAAAATATATATATATATATATATATATATATATATATATATATATATATATATATATATATATATATATATATATTTGTGTTTCGCTTTGGTTACCGAAATTGGTACCGAGAACTGTGGATTTTCACTGGGATCGGTACCAAATACTGAGTTTTTGGTACCATGACAACAGTAAGCTGACCGTTAGCAAACGTTATTTATTTTCTCTGCTTTTCTGACTACGGTCACGCTTCGGGCACACCCTCCAGCAGCTGAAAATACCTGCATTTACTATGTACAGATCAGTGCAACGGTAATAATGTAATGTTTATTTCAAAAGTTCTGAAATTCCAAAGGTACTTTAAATCTGCATTGCTGTCGATTTTAATAGTTCTTTATAAATTACTTTATGTATGTCAAAACATGAAGCACTGATGCTCTCAACCAAGTGTTCTAACCACGACCTCGCCCCTCCTCACCCCCCAACCATTCAAATTTATGTACGCAGGAATTATTTTAATTATATTCTAATGGGGTGCTTTGTGACATCACAAAACCCTGGAAAACAGCGCTGTAGTCCAAATGAGCTGTTTGTTGTAGTTTTTTTTTTTTTTTTAGAAAATGAAATATCTCCCTTTGGAGTGGACTTTAAGATTTGTAACTTAGTAGATTTTTTTTAATGCCCAATCTGGAGTTAACTTTTATGTGTCTTTTTTTGCCTTAGACTCCATGCTGCCAAAAGTGGAGAGTCAAGAATGGAATGATTCAAAGGAAGAGAAAGATCTGGTTGAGAAACAAAATGATTTCATGAATGGAGAAAGATCTTTTAACTGCTTACAGACTTTCACACAGCAAAGTGCTCAAAAGAATGGAACCAGTGTTTATTTAACCTGCCTTCAATGTGGAAAGAGTTTCACTGAAAAGGGAAACCTTAATGTTCACATGAGAATTCACACTGGAGAAAAGCGTTTCAGCTGCCAACATTGTGGAAAAGGTTTCATTCAAAAAGAAAGTCTTAAAAGCCACATGAGAATTCACACCAGAGAGAAGCCGTACACCTGCCCTCAATGTGGAAAGAGTTTTTCACATAGAGGAACAATTAATGAGCATATGAGGATTCACACTGGAGAGAAGCCGTTCTCATGTGATAAGTGTGATAAGAGCTTCAGGCTTAAAGTAAATCTTTCTGGCCACATGAGGATTCACTCAAGAGAGAACTGTTTTCTATGTCATCAGTGTGGAAGGAGCTTCACAGATGATAAACACCTTCAGAATCATGTAATAACTCACATCGGAGAGCATCCTTTCATGTGCCATCACTGTGGAAAGACTTTATCAAACAATAGAAACCTTAAGATTCACATTAGAGTTCACACTGGGGAGAAACCTTTCACCTGCCTTCAGTGTGGAAAGAATTTCACAGTTAAAGGAAACTTAAAGAGTCACATGAGACTTCACACCGGAGAGAAGCCTTACACCTGTCATCAGTGTGAGAAGAGATTTGCATATCACACCGACTTCAAACGTCATTTGCAAACTCATTCTGGAAAGAAATTGCAGGGTTCCTCAGTGTGACAAGGTTTAGAAAACTGGAAGTCCATTTAATTGTGATCAGTGTTATATTTACATTCACTCATTTAGCAGACACTTTTATCCAAAGCGTCTTACGAATGAGGATAATAGAAGCAGTCAAAACTAACAAAAGAGCAACAATATATAAGTGTAAATTACTAGTCTTGGTTAGCCTAACGCAGTTCACGTAGGAAGGTAGGTATATGCACATGAGCCTCTTTGAGATAGCACAATGATATGTCAATCACTTGCAGAACACAAGCTTCTACAGGGCACATAAGTCTGAAGTAATGAATTTAGGTAAAGGGGTGCAGAGCCAGTGCTGGTTCTGTAGGCGAACATTAATGCTTTGAATTTTATGCGAGCAGCTACTTGAAACCAGTGAAAATTTATAATAAGTAATAAATTAATGAACAGAATTAATGAAGTTTCTTCTGTCATCACACTTAAAGAAACCTAAACCTCAAAAGTCATGCAGATGTGAGACATTAATTTTGTTCTTTGTGTAAAAAGAGTTTAACTGTACACACGATTTAGCCTACTATTTTATTTCCCTGCATGTTATATGTGGGGCTCCTTAGTGTTCTGTGCAGTATTCGTTTTTTCTTTAGTTTCATTTTGATTAGTATACGTAGTTCATGTGTGACACCTTTTGGTGAAAAACGTTATTACAGTACTCAATAGAACGCAACAGGAAGCATGTAAAACAATAGAAGAAGAGTCGTTTTCTGTGATCTCCGTTTTGGATGCTGTCTAAAGGCCGTTTCATAGTCAACGCGAGAAACGCGAGCAAGCATCGCGAGCGACGCGCTCCCTTTCATAGTCTAAACAGTGAATGCAAGCGTCACGGGCGATGCGTGTATGCAATACACCGCTCACGCAACAGGGGATAGTAGAGTCGGGTGATATTAGTAGAGTCGGGTGGCGTGATATTCAGATCACAATAGCAACTGAAGAGGAGTGTATTCTGTTGCTGATGAACTATCGTATAAATGTGGATGAATACGTATAACTCTTCGCCCGCCATTGTATTCAAACCTTCTTCTTCTGTAAACACAATATACTTGAATTAATGTACAATACTTGCAATGTCGCCCCCACCGACAACGCATAGTATTGCGTGAATCGGCGCGTCGCGTATCAAAAACTAGGATGACACATTTGGCTACGCACCGACGCATAATGGCAGCCGAAGCATAACGATGCGTAGCCTCGGGGACGCGTATGCGTAAAGATGCGTTGACTATGAAACGGCCCTAATCCTTGGAGTAGATATGACAGTAAGTTATACATTTCGTATTGAAAATGACTGCAATAATGTTGTTTTAGTTTAATTAAAAGCTGGTCATTATTAAGAGGTTTAGAGATTGATGTTTGAATCTGAAAAATAGCGCGATCTAATGGCTAATAAGGTTGCATAGTCACATTTTTCTTCAAAGACATAATTTGGTTGTTTATTTTGTTGTTTAATTCTGTAAATGGGTGTTTGTGAATGTGAAAATGTCCATGTTATTTTGTAAATCATTTTGTAAATTGTATTTTTGTGTTTCTTTCAGTTTTACGGTAAAGTGTGCATCACATAAGCACAACAAAGAACGTGTGATGGAGCTTTATTTCTGTTAGCTATCTGTCAATCTTCAGAACCTTTTACTCGATCAACAAGAACTTCAAGGAGAGAGGTTCAACTTCAGTGAAGAAGACTTCAGGTCGTCCCAGAGTGTCACATTTTCTCTGATGAAGCTCCCTTCTCAATGTTTATGGCATCTGGAAAATCGGTTGTTCAGAGAAGACAAGGTGAACACTACCATAAGTCCTTTGTTGTGCCAACAGTGAAGCATCCTGAGACCATCCATGTGTAGGGTTGCTTTTCAACCAAAGGAGTGGGCTCTCATATAATAAAGATTTCATATTCTGGACGCCGTTATGCAGGGGCGTAGCCATCTTTTCAGAAGTGAGGGGGACAGAAATCACACACACACACACACACACATATATATATATATATATAAAACATTACGATATAACATTTCTGTAATCTATATAGCCTACTAGTCAACAGTTTTTTAACAGTAAGATTTTTTAAATCTGTTAAAATAGTTTTGAAATAAGTCTCTTCTGCTCACGAAGCCTGCCTTTATTTCGTCCAAAGTACAGCAGAAGCAGTAATATTGTGAAATATATTTACTATTAATAACCGTTTTCTATTTGAATATTTTTTTTTTAAATGTAATGTATTCCTGTGATCAAAAGTGTATTTTCAGCATCATTCGTCCAGTCTTCAGTGTCACATTAATCAGAAATCATTCTTAATTTACTGATTATCAATATTTAAAACAGAGGAGTACATTTTCTTCAGCATTTTTTGATGAATAATTTGAAGGATCCACAGATCAGCATTTTTTTTTTTTTGTTAAATAAATGATTATTTAATTTAATCCTAATGAAATTAATACTTGTATTTAGCAAGGATTTTTTTAATTGATTAAAAGTGATGATAAAGACACAATTTTACAAGAGATTTCTATTTCAGATAAATTGTTCTTCTGAATTGTCTATTCATCAAAGAAACCTGAAAAATTATACTCTGCTGTTTTCAACATTATCATAATATGAGTTTTTTTTTTCTTTTTTTAGCAGCAAATCAGAATATCAGAATTATTTCAGAATTTTTCTCTAATTTCTAGATTTTAATTGGCTTAGAAAATCTGAAGATTTCAGTTTCAGTTTAGTTTCAGTTTTCTTGCAAAACTGCTGGACAATAACAAATAATAATGATTTGTTTAGACTACAAACAATTGTTATCACATAATAAGGCAGAATAGTTTACATACTGCAATATATGCTATGTCAATTAGCACTGCATTGTTCATATACTTTGTCACCTGCTGGAGATTTTTTTGGACTTGGAAAAAAACAAAACCGAAAACAACTGTTTTCTTGCAGCGATAGCTGGACGCTGTTGTCCATGTTAGGAGTTTCCTTTGCGCGAGTGCGCCCTCCGGCTTCGAGTATGAATGAAACACACGCGCTCTGTGATGTTCATCTCGCCTTCTCGGTCTGAAAAACATCAGGTCATGCGCAGGCTATCCTGTCTCTTTAAGTTTAAATCTATATTTATTCACACCATTTATTGAAAACCTCTATACGAACACATTTCCCGAAAAAGTGCGGGGGACGAATTTCTGTAATGATAAAAGTGGGGGGGGGAGGTAAAATACAGTAAAAGTAAAATCATAGAATATAAAATGCATATTCAGAGAATGTGTGTGTTTTGTGTACTGGTATTACAATATATTATGGGGTACAAATGTTCCCAAAAGTATAGTAATACCACTAAATTCTAACCTCATGGGAATTTTTTTTATTGAATTATTAAAGTTTCAAGTAATGGGTAGATTTAGTGATAGGGTTATAGAATATACAGGTATTAGGGATGGGAAGATTCCCCAATTCCCTCAGTGCATCAGCATAAAAAGTGAATGATGCAATGCATCGGTTTAAAAAGTGTGCATCGAATACAGGTTGGCATTTGTATCACGATACAATGTTTCATAATTGCAGCAGTAAAAAAAATATTAATTTATAATTACTAGTGTATGCGCTTCATTGTATTTACCTGTCGTAGTTTGTGATTACTCCGAATCAGATGACGATATTGTGCTACCATCTCCGGCGGCTACCAGGCGTAGCATTCGTTTACAAAACCACGATTCTCCATGGACCCATTGGTCCTCAAAAAGGATTAAAAATACAATCCAGGCTGCCGGCATTCCTATCAACCAAGATCTATCAAGGGATGATCTGGTCATTCTGGCATTTAACACGCTGGGTTCCCCACACGATTCACCTGCAGATACAGCTCAGTCATTTTCAGCAACGTCAGGGCAATCCAAAACAACTGGTAGGAAGAGGCCAGCCCTAAGACTTACAATAGACAAGATACAGACGCTGTCCATGGTCCTGCAGAAGTAAGCAAAATGTCAGATGCTAGAGGGCATCCCATTATGAAATTCAACGGTGAAATTCTACTTTATGCAATAATTTAAATGAATCTGTATGTTCCTTCCCTAACTGTAAATTTGCTCATATATGTAGTTTCTGCAAGGATCCACACCCGAAATCGGTTTGCCACCGGCTGTTCAAGCCTCCTACCAGAGTGAAAGTCTCTACTCTGAAAAAATTCTGAGTGGTCACCCATCCACTCCTATAAATGTCTCAGTACTCTCTTCTTATCTCTTTTCTCAACCTGAGGATTGTGGATTTCTTAATTACTGGCCTTTCTCAAGGGTTTCGGGTAGGAGTTATTTCCCCTCCCTCTACTACGTTCGTAGCAAAGAATTTACATTCTGCTCTCAATGAAAAAAAGAGGTGGTCTCTTTTTTGTTCGAAAAAGAGTTGAATAAAGGTGATGTAATCGGTCCTCTTTCTTCTCCATTTTTTCCCTTTAGGGTTAATTCGCTCGGAATTACTACCCGCAAATATTCAGGGAAAAAACAATTGATTTTCAACATGTCTTCTCCCCATTCTGAATCTATCGCTAGTGTTAACGAATATATTCCCTCCGAACATTTTTCTCTGCATTACGCTTCGGTTGATAACGCTATTCAGTTTATCAAATAAGCCGGCCGAGGTGCTTGCAAGCAGCTTGGTCCCGCAAGCATATAATTATGTTTTGCGATAATGAAGCCACAGTTGCCATTATCAATAAAGGGAGATCTAATTGTCCTCTGATCATGTCAATTCTGAGAAGACAGAGTTGGCAGTCAGTCATTCACAATTTTTTCTTTAAAGCTATTCACATTCCTGGTCACTGCAATATGATAGCTGGTGCACTTTCTCGTTTTCGTTTTCAGATTTTCAGACGTCTATTTCCATCAGCCGAGCAGGATCCTACTCCCTGCCCAAACCTTTCAGAAATTCTGCTAAATTAGATCCCTCCCTTGATGATCTTCTCAATTAGGCCAGACATTATATCACTAAAGGCGTTGCTCCATCTACTCTGAAAGCTTATACATCGGCTTGGTCTCTGTGACTTTTTGTCAGTTTTTCCTATCTTTATTACAACCATCTGCTCGTTTCTATTTTATAACAACGAAACACGAAATTTAAAGATATCCTCTATCAGGAAACTGCTCGCAAGCATTCAGTTTTTTGCCAGATATCATAACCCCGATTATCCAAGTCTTTTTAACGTCCCAGCCGTGCGTTTGCTCCTTAAAGGCATAACAAAATCAATGGTTAAAACCCATGATAAACGCCTACCCATTACTTTTTACAACAGCTAATAACGTCACTACGCAACAGTTTATTTTGTAGTTACATTAACGTCCTTTTAGAAGCTTTGTTCCTAACAGCTTTCTATGGCTTCATGCGTCCAGGGGAATTCACGTCCGAATCTAAGCATTTTGAATCCTCACGAGATCTGTCTCTTTCAGACGTTCGCTTTTCACCTAATTTCTTTACTATTTTCCTTAAGCACTCTAAGAACGACTCTATGGGATCAGGAGTATCTCTGTCGCTATATAAAAATTATATATTATTTCTCCTTATTTCTCCATGATTAAATATCAAAAAATTTGTCTCCGCTCTTCTCTCCAATCTCCTCTATTTATTCTACTTAACGGCACTCCCATAACTAAGGTCTGGTTCAGCTTTCATTAAGCTACGGTTATAAAAACTGCAGCCTGTCTCCACTTCAATACACCGGACATTCCTTTAGGATTGCCGCGGCCACTACTGCTGCTGAGCACGTAATTCCAACATCAACAATCAAGTTACTGGGCAGATGGTCTTCCTCGGCATTTGAGTCCTACATTAGACCCGGAAAGTAATTCATCTCAAAGGCTCAACAAATAATTTCAAGACTTTCTCAAGGTGATCTATTTGCAAATACTGGTAGTGGTGAAATACTATTAGTATCACCTTTCTCAAAAATTGTTATTACCTGAGACTTAACTTAGCCTGTCTTCTGTGACTTCCCCTCCCCTCTAAGTGCCATTTCATTCTGCAGCCTGCTTCTCTGGCCTTCCCCTCGCGGCCCGCAGGGGCCGTTTCCATTTGTGGCCCGCCGGGGCCATTTCCATCTGTGGTACGCCTGGGGCCGTTCCTACTGTGGCCCGCTGGGGATTTTTCTGCGGCCTATCGTGGCCCCTATCACTGTCCGGCCTATTGTTGCCCCTATCACTGTCCGGCTTATCGTGGCCCCTATCACTGTTTGGCCTGTTGCGACCTCTCTCTCTCTGAGGCTCTGCGGTCCATTTTTTTACATATAAGCTAATACTTTAGCTATAATGTGATGTTGTATTTTTATGTCTTTATATCTTTATATCGTTCACAGGATCCTCTAAGAAATACTTCATCAAGGTGCGTATTAAAATTTTTTATTCTTTCTTTTGGGGTAGGCAGGATTAGCTGGTATCTACAATCTTCAGATCCACGCTACAGATTGGGCCTACGCCAAATTAATTCAGTTTTTTTTTTACGTTTTGTAAATAAATACTTCAGTCTTATCTACACCTCCTTTCTTTCTGGTAGAACTTTTTTGACATTTAAGTATAAAGTGTTTTAATTCTGCAATATACAGTGTAAAAATGTTGGAAGCGCGGATTTCGAACGCCGTTGCCTAGCATCCATCTGGCAAATCTCCGCTCTCTACCTAACAAAACAGACGAACTCCTTCTGCTCTCTCGGACAAATAAGGATTTCTCTCACTCTGCTGCTCTGTGTTTCACGGAAACCTGGCTGAATGATGCCATACCGGACAGCGCGCTCCATCTGCCGGGCTTTCAGCTGTTCAGAGCGGATCGCGAATCAGAATCCACGGGGAAATCGCGCGGCGGCGGAACATGCTTTTACATAAATGAGCGGTGGTGTAGAGATGTAACTGTGTTAAAGAAGATGTGCTGTCCTGATCTAGAAATGCAGTTTGTCAACTGCAAGCCGTTCTATTCACCGCGGGAGTTTCACTCGTTCATTCTGGTTAGTGTTTACATCCATCCGCAAGCGCACGTGAGCTCAGCTTTACAGAAACTTGCTGATCAGATCACAGAGACAGAACAACAACACCCGGACTCTGTTTTAATCATTCTGGGGGACTTTAATAAAGCCAATCTCTCCCGTGAACTGCCAAATTACAGACAGCATGTTACATGTCCCACCAGATACAGTAATATATTGGATCACTATTACACCACAATAAAGGATGCATATCACTCTGTTCCACGAGCAGCTTTGGGAAATTCTGATCACTGTCTGATTCATCTTATACCATCCTACAAACAGAAACTTAAATCTGCTAAACCTGTAGTAAGGACTGTGAAGAGATGGACCAGCGAAACAGAGCAGGATTTACAATCTTGTTTTGACCTCACTGATTGGAGTGTTTTTGAAGCTGCTACCACCGATCTGGACGAACTCACAGAGACTGTAACATCCTATATTAGTTTCTGTGAGGATATATGCATTCCTACCAGGACTTATTTAACATTCAACAACGATAAGCCATGGTTTACAGTAAAACTCAGACATCTTCGTCAGGCCAAAGAGGATGCCTACAGAAATGGGGACAGGGTCTTGTACAATCAGGCCAGGAACACACTGAACAAAGAGATCAGAGCGGCTAAAAAGACCTACGCTAAAAAGTTGGAAGACCAGTTTTCTTCCAACGACTCAACTTCGGTTTGGAGAGGACTGAGGGCCATCACAAACTACAAGACACCATCCCCTTGCACTAAGGCTAATCAACGGCTTGCTAACGACCTGAATGATTTTTATTGCAGATTTGAAACCCCCAACACCCATTCTGACCATCTCCCTGCACAACCATTAACACCTCCTGCAATCCCCCGTTCCACACCTACTGTTCTTCAAATCTGTGAAGATGATGTGCGCCAGGTCTTCAAGAAGAACAAAAGAAGAAAAGCACCAGGCCCAGATGGTGTTACACCAGCCTGTCTGAAAATCTGTGCTGACCAGCTGGCCCCCATCTTTTCACAGATCTTCAACAGATCCCTGGAGTTGTGTGAAGTACCTTCCTGCTTCAAACGCTCCATCATCATCCCCATCCCAAAGAAACCCAAGATAACAGGACTTGACGACTACAGACCTGTGGCTCTAACGTCTGTCGTCATGAAGTCGTTTGAAAAACTGGTTCTGGGTTATCTGAAGGACATCACTGGACCCTTACTGGACCCCCTGCAGTTTGCTTACCGAGCAAACATGTCCGTGGATGATGCAATCAACATAGGATTGCACTTCATCCTGCAACATATGGACAAAACAGGGACTTATGTGAGGATCCTGTTTGTGGACTTTAGTTCGGCTTTCAACACCATCATCACAACAGCCCTTCAGACCAAACTGACCCAGCTCTCTGTTCCTAGCTCTATCTGTCAGTGGATCACCAGCTTTCTGACAGATAGGCAACAGTTAGTGAGACTGGGGAAATTCACATCGAACAGCTGCTCCACCAACACTGGTGCCCCTCAGGGATGTGTTCTCTCCCCTCTGCTCTTCTCCCTTTACACCAATGACTGCACCTCTAAAGACCCCTCTGTCAAGCTCCTGAAGTTTGCAGATGACACTACAGTCATCGGCCTCATCCAGGACGGTGATGAGTCTGCTTACAGACAAGAGGTTGAGCAGCTGGCTGTCTGGTGCAGTCTTAACAACCTGGAGCTGAACACGCTCAAAACAGTGGAGATGATCGTGGACTTTAGGAGAAACCCACCTGCACTTTCCCCACTCACCATCATGAACAGCCCTGTGACTGCAGTGGAGTCATTCAGATTCCTGGGAACCACCATCTCTCAGGACCTGAAGTGGGACAATCACATTGACTCCATTGTAAAAAAGGCCCAACAAAGGTTGTATTTCCTTCGCCAGCTGAGGAAGTTTAACTTGCCACAGGAGCTGCTGAAACAGTTCTACTCAGCCGTCATTGAGTCTGTACTGTGTACTTCTATAACTGTCTGGTTTGGCTCAGCAACAAAATCGGACATCAGAAGACTACAGAGAACTGTTCGGACTGCTGAAAGGATTATTGGTGCTCCCCTGCCCACCCTTCAAGAACTGTATACATCCAGAGTGAGGGAAAGGGCTCATAAAATCACTCTGGATCCCTCACATCCAAGTCACCCCATTTTTGAACTTTTGCCATCTGGCCGGCGTCTCAGAGCCGCAAATACCAGAACAGCAAGGCACAAAAACAGTTTCTTCCCCCAGGCAATCTACCTCATGAACAGTTAAATGTTCCCCACTTATGCTTATGCAAACAAAAGTGCAACATCCTTATATTTATTTGTTACCCCTCCATCGTAGTACATCTCTGCATCTTTTTCAATCCTATCCCATTATCATTTATAGCACAATTGTTTATACACTTATTTATTTGACTACATTTTTTTTTTTTTGTCTGTGTGTTGGTGTCTCTGTGTACTGGAAGCTTATGTCACTAAAACAAATTCCTTGTATGCGCAAACATACTTGGCAATAAAGTGCTTTCTGATTCTGATTCTGAAAATGTCTGAGTGCTGCCCTCTTCTGGTTGAATGGCTACTGGCTACTGCAGTTGATTTTTCCGGATGTTTGCAGTGGTACATGACCTAAGCAGTTTCCAGCTCACCATGCCCCTTGGTACCAACCCTCCTTTGTTTTTTTCCGGAAAGTCTCTTATGCTCACCAAGGCTATATTTATTTACTAAAAATACAGTGAAAACTGGAATATTATGAAATATTGTTCAAACTCATCATGTTTCAAAACTGTATACCATTCAATGTTCTCACGATATTGTTTTCATGTTTGCTTCACTGGGACAATGACAAATAAGAATCTTCAAGATGATAAAAATCTATTCAAAAAAATAGTTTTTCAATGTAATCTTTGTATACATTTTAAGATTTCTGAAATAAGTTTACAGGCCTACCATTTTCGTCGGAAATATGATTTAATAAGGGTCATCACTGAATAAAAAGTGCTGAAATACTCAATCTTGAAGTCCATTATTATTGTCAAAAAATTCAATTTTCGCCGTATTTGTTTATTAATGTTTTTAATGTATAATAATATAAATCAATATTTAATTACATTTATTTTTAAATACTTTAATCATATAAATAATAATTAAGAATATTATTAATATTTGAACATGTGGCATTACCACCTTGCAGGAGCCACTGAAATCATTGCTATTTATAAAATCAAAGTAGCGTAAATTATTTAAAACTGTATAGAACCGAAATGAACTCAAATATTACATTTCAGAGAATGCGTTCACGTGTTTTCTACTAGAATGTTAAAAGATTGTTTCTTTTTATCATGTCTTTATTAATCTTGTCATTGACTGACACAGTTGTCTTATAAACACAA
The DNA here is from genome assembly GCF_003368295.1 of Carassius auratus. Classification (NCBI taxonomy): domain Eukaryota; kingdom Metazoa; phylum Chordata; class Actinopteri; order Cypriniformes; family Cyprinidae; genus Carassius; species Carassius auratus. The sequence goes on from NW_020527732.1 coordinate 155,051, forward strand.
AGATATTTGGAAGAATATTTGTAACCAAGCAGATCTCACACCCCATGAACTACCATTGTAAGAAAAATGATTATGATCATAAAAAAAAAACGAGATCTGCTTAGTTACAAACATTCTTCCAAATATCTTTGTGTTTAGCAGAACGTAAAAGGATTACATGTTTGTAACAAGAGGGTGAGAAAATTATGACTATTTGAATTTTTGGGTGAACTATCCCTTAAACACATTACAGTTGTTTGGCTCATTTCTTGTAACCTCCACCCTCAGCTCTTCCTGGAGTGAGCTTCAGGTGTTCTGCCATCGCTGCATCCATCTCAGAGTCTCCACAGCATCTGAGGGAAGAGAATATCTTTATTTTTTAAATAAATAAAATACTTTTTTTTTTTTTTTTTGAAATTACATGCACTTATTTTCAAAATATCTTTATGGTCTACAGCTAAAAAAAAAAACAACAACCTTGAATGAATCATGAATGAAACATTAGAAAAAGGTAATCAACATGCATTAGATTGTATTTTTATTGTATAAAGGATGTTGTGCTTTAATGTGATGCCCTTGAGAAAGACCCTTAACTAGGTGTGTAACTGTGAGAAAGTGAACAGGACATTTATTATAAGACAGGTGGGCTGTGATGTGCCCTGAATAAGTAATTTTTAACTTTTTTTTAACTTTACTTACTGTAAATAAAAATTACATCAATATAAGTAGCTTTTAGCCTTCTAACGTTAGCTAATTTTAGCCATACTCAGTGAAATTCAGTTGACAATGTGGGCATCATTTCTCTCGGTTCCTTCGTGTCAAACAAGTAAAACTCAAGCACATTAATCAAATAATACAAAATTTGCTTACCCAACAGTAGATTTTATATCGATACATCTCCCTCCTCGAGTCCTCTCCTCTCCTCGTGGTTGCTCTTGCTCAATGTTCCGGAAGAATGCAAGAATATATAACTGTTTTGTGTTTACATCTGGGCAGCACCGTTTTGGCAATTACATCCAACTCAGACCGAAATGGTGACCGGATATATATCTGTTTTACCTGTATATGCATAGTTTCCATAAAAATTATAACAACGAATACATAAAACAGGTTGAAATGATGACCAAATTGCAGAGTGGTTATGCAATCACTTATCCACACTGGGCACTTTGTGATTATAATTTATTTTAACAAGATAAAGTAAATATATTTACTTTGTATTCCATTTTTTTTTCCTGCTAGTCTTGCTTGGATGTCTTTTCACAACCATGACGAGGTGTGTAAAAGATTTCAGTGGACGTCTATTCACAACCTCTTTAAAACCTCTTAAAAACTACTTGGTGCACTTTAATTATTGCAGTATTAATCAAGGTGTAAGCACAGCTTTTGCATATTCCACAAGGATTTCACACATATTTCACAAGGAGGGTCATGAAGGACGTGTAATGCATGTGTAAAAGACATCCTCTCACAACCGATTCACAACACTGGTAATTATTGAACTACGCGTAGCTAAAAGTCAAAGTAACAATTATACATGAAACCCCATAGAACTATAGACATGTACAAACGTATCTGAATGCATTAGGAAATGTTCTGTGTTACATATTTCTACCGATTTATGCCATCCTACCGTGACTATTTTTGGCTGGGCACACGACGTCGCCATCGGACCAATGTTTGCTGGGATGGAGTAAAAAAAAAACAAAGTGTGTATTTATGCACTTGCTGCCTTTTGATGGTGAGAAGGACAGAACAAACAAAAACAAGTGGATTTAAACACTTGCATGCCATGGTCATTTGATGGTGAGAAGGACAGAACAAACAAAAACAAGTGGATTTAAACACTTGCATGCCATGGTCATTTGATGGTGAGAAGGACAGAACAAACAAAAACAAGTGGATTTAAACACTTGCATGCCATGGTCATTTGATGGTGAGAAGAGCAGCAAGCAACATGAAGTCATGGCTTGACTTGAGTTTTAGAAATTATTATACAGCCTGACCCCTCCAGCGAGTTTATTTGAAGTTGTTGCATTTTGGTTCATAATAAATTATGTTCAAAGTAGATTTTTTACAGAAAAGATGGAAAAGTCTAAGCTGGCTTTACCATCAAGGAAAGACAAGCATTTAACACATAGGCCAATCCATACTTTTCACCATCAAAAGGCACACGTTTTTGTTTACTCCATGTAGCTCTGAGAGCTGAGGTGCATATTTAGATTTTCTTAAATGCATCAAGGTAAGTGCGCAAAGGTCACTTCTGAACCCTTGCAATGGCATAAGGCTTTATCCCTGGAGTCACACCTCTGGAAGGCTGAAGGAAGTGTTGTCTCAACCACACTTTGCCGTTTCTCCCAATCCACCCAGATACAGGATCCTCTGAATCCTCCTCCCCTTCAGTGGAACCTGGAGAGGATGATGAGGGTGCCACAACAAAATCAGGATCTGACTCTCCTGAGTCTGTGGTGTCAGATGGAGAAGACATTAAACAATCTGCACAATCATTTCTAAAACTTTGGTACACATCACAAGCCCTTTCTCATGTTGCTTGCTGCTCTTCTCACCATCAAATGACCAGCAGGATGGCATGCAGTTCAATCCACTAACCTTATTTTTCGGACTATAAGTCGTACCGGACTATAAGTCGCATTTATTTAGAACCAAGCACCAAGAGAAAACATTACCGTCTACAGCCGCGAGAAGGCGCTCTATGTCTTCAGTGTAGACTACAGGAGCACTGAGACGCATAGAGCGCCCTCTCTCGGCTGGAGACGGTAATGTTTTCTCTTGGTTCATTCCTCTTGGTTCATGTCAAATTAATTTTGATAAATAAGTCGCAGGACCAGCCAAACTATGAAAAAAAGTGTGACTTATAGTCCGGACAATATGGTACCTTGTTTTTGTTGCTGCTTAATATTTTATATGTATAAAATAACACTGTATCTTCACTGTATAAATAGACAGTAGCAGGTTTATTTAGACGGCTGTCTCTTTAAGACCTCATGTACGGATCTAATATAATGTAACCCAGGGCTCTACGCTCACTTTTCTTTTTAGGAGTGCTTGTCCTGTGTTTTTCAATCTGTTCACCCTATTTTCCATGAATTCAATAATGTTCTATGAGTTATTTCTTATAGACATGAAATCTCTTGTTTGGTAAAATGATGTATAGACAACAAATGTAAAACTGAATACTCACTTTAAACTATTTGCTTTCTAGAAAATAAATGTGATTAAAAAAAAACAATTCAAATATTTTGTCTATTGTTTAATCACGGTTTTATTTAGGCAAATTCTGTATTATGATTGCTGATTATTGTGTGACATGTCGTAATAACAAATGCCAAACTTGGAAGTAGGAGCTACTCGGGTGCACTTAAAGACAGTAGTTGTAGTATTTGCCTCGTCATTTGATCTCAACGTGTCTGTCCACGAGACACAGGATGTCTAATAGTGAACTCAATTCAGCTTTGAAAATGGAAACTAACCTGTTCGTGTCTCAGTATCTTCATGTTTGACTCTGAATGTTTCTTCAATCTTCATGTCTTCAGTCTCCTCTTTAACAAATGCCATCTGTGTGTTTTTCTGTGTTTGGACACTGTCATGTTTAAGATGAGAACAAATAACAGTAGAAAAAAGCATGTCAGGCAGAGTAAATATCAGTGGTCCTAAATTGAATAAACATTTGTAAAAAGAAAAAAAAAAAAAAAAAAAAAAATTCAAACCTACTACAAATTCAAAAGGAACACAAATTATAGACACTTAGGAATATATGATTTAGATTTCATATTTAATGATTTGTAGATTAAATGTAATAATTTATACTTACAAACCTTTGTTTGACATTACAAGTTTGTGGTTCATTGTATTCACACCATTTTGACCAGCAGGTGTCGTCAGCGTGTGATGATTCGAGCGCTTCACAAGTGAATTATTTTGTGAAGAAATTGATTCAACTCACTCGCTTTGAAGATCCGTTTCCCCATCACTGCTGGCCAGTGACCAGGGGGCAAGGAACTCGACCGGAAGTTGAAGTCGGGTGGGGGCTGCCATCTTTTAGCAGAACTTCACTTGCGTTAGCATTCCCATTGACTCCCATTCATTTTGGCGTCACTTTGACAGCTAATAACTTTACATCTGAGGCGTTTAACCCCTTTACGTGCGAACATCGCTGACGGCCCCAGTTTATTATTGTTTCACTTTCACAGCACATTAAACATCACTGTCTTACTTCATCTGGACAAACTATGCACCAATTGAAAGTTTAAAGACTCTAGCTTCGATATTTGACCAATATTTTGATAAAACATTGTTGCAGTGACAGATATTTAGTGATTTATGTCAGGAGTGCAAAATAATAAATCCGTATTATGCCACATTTTGAATAAAAATTCACCACTCACTCATATTCAGTCACGTCAAAAGCGGTTTATTTGTGTTCACATAGACTCACTGAACAGCGTCAATAAGGATTTATAGACCAAAGATGCATATCTGCGGAGATATATGGATATATTTACTGATGTTTACTTCATATTTCTTCAGACAGAATCGTCATTTCTATTCATTTTCCACGGATTTACGCGATCAGATGATAAACAGCCTCTCCCAGCGATCTGTGTATGTGTTTGCTGTGCCGGCAGCTCGTGCTGTGTGGCTCAGACTCTGATTGGGCCTTCCCAAAAGTCAATCTGAGAGTGTAATATCTGGACACCGCCCCATCGTGTCACATGCTTCCTGCACACTTCCTGGTAGTTATCTGGCCAAAACAACACTGAAACACCTCTGTACACACAAAATATCCGAACAATAAACCCGCGATTACGATAGTAAAGCTTGGTATGAGAATTTCTTGAGATCTGGGGCGTTTTTATAAAAAAAATCGAAAATGTACATCGGAAATGCTAACTTGTGTAGCGATGAAAAAGGCTACAAATAACATATTTTTACAACAGTAAACGACCAAATTCCACCCCTGATCGCTAAAGGAAGTTATTATAAACACTCGATCGGGGTTTAAAGTGAGTTTTTAGTAAAAGTGTACTAATAATTTCATAAATTGTCAGATGTAGCTTGATGCTAACGTTAGCACCAATGCTACTAATAGCAGGTGCTTTTCTTCTTCATCATGCATTTTTGTCACAATAATTCACGTAAGGTCGTAAGAAAATGTTTTGTTGTATTTTTATAGTAAGACTTTTGTTAAATAAGGGCTTAATGCAAACAGAGACTGAAGTGAGATTGCTGCTTTGTGTCTTTGTAAAGCCTGAAAAACCACAATCAAGGCTAATAAAGGTGGAATAAAAACAAAAGAATAATGATAAAAGAATAATGCGGATAATGTGTCATACCTGGCGGAGGTGTGAAAGACTCGTTTGGTGAGAACAATGGAATAACAGATAGGGATTAATCGGGCAGTTTTCACAGCCAAACAAACACAAAATACACAGGAGAGTTTACATGTGAGATCTCACAGAGATGACAAGGGCCATAAATCAATCTTATTAGCCTTCTCTAAAAACACACATGACATGGCCTTAGAAAATATTTCATAAAATTCACCGTTTTACAGATTCGATTATGAAATTTTTTATGAAGGTTTGGAAGACTTGTGGCCTTAGCTACACTGTGTTTTCAAACTCATTTCCTACATCAACATTTTTTTAAATACATTTAAAACATATGTTTTTTATATTTTTATTTTTGTTTTTATGTTTGAGCTTATATATCTCTATTATCATAACAGTCTGAGTGATTCTGATTCCTGAACAGTAAACTTTAAAGTGTCAGCTTTGTGAACAAAGGTTGATTATGTATCTAGTCAGAAAGAATCATGAGCAGAAACCTTTTTATTTTGGGTATGTAATTTCGGTCTCCATGCCAAAAAAGGGGGGTTACTAGTAAGGGGTTAAAGACTCAGTTTGTCCATTATTTATTTCTAAAGATAAACGACAATGTATAAAGGGCTCCATTACCTTCTATGTTAAATTATGGCTCCGTATAGTTTTTGTAAAAAATAGGCTAACGATTGCGTCATAACCACTCGTCTCTCTGTCGCATTACCGTACAGACAGGAGGAGAAGCTCGCTGGCAATTAACTTAATATGGCGTACTGGCGTTACATTTTAAAATACTATACAAAATAATTAATCAGAATACTTACTCCTGCTCACTCACGACAAAGAACTCCCCACTCAAGCTCACAGTCTCTGCAAGATTAACGATGGCAGTTTGCACGCACAGCCACTTAGAAGATTTACATCTGGCAGACAGGTTGCTGACGTCGTCAAGCTTCGTTTGAGTCTGCGCGTCAGAAACGGAAGTGCTAAAAAATGCTAAAAATGGGCTTCACTTGTCTCAATTGAGTTCCAATGGGGTCGCTGTGTCCATTTCTTTTACGGTCTATGCCAGTGACCGAAGGTGTATTTATAATAAAACAGATTCACGAAATTAAAAGCTAAATGAAACACACATTTTATGTTGATCATGTCTAAATGTGCTTCAAAAAAATAAAAATAAAATATTGAAAAATAAAAAATAAAATAAAAATCTATAACACTGACTTAACTGTTTTGATCGATTTAAACAGCTTAAATGCTTAAGATACAAACTTTTCTTCAGCCGAATCACAAAAGATGCAGGAGCAGGACACCGTCTTATGTGTCACAGCCACACCTTCTACACTCCCGGAATCGGACACTTACGCCACACCCACTCGTCCCCAATCACCCGAATTCTGAACTCCTGTGCATCATCACCAGAACCACATATAAAGCCGTCAGTCACCATCACTCATCGTCTGGTCTTGCACCGATCTCCTCACTTGCCTGAACGCCATTATTAAACCTACCTGAACTCTTGAACCCTCTTCATCCTCGTCAGTCTTCCTGTCCCCATCGTCTTCATCTGAGCACCATCTGGATCACCGTTCACCATAAGGGAAGTTGTGTTGTCACCGTTCTATCCACGTGTCAAGATTCACCTGTGTCTGAAACCTCTGGTTCACATTAAACTACCTTATCACTGAATCCTCTGTGTCCTCGTCTGTGTCTGACAGAAGACCAGACCGCATGCAGAGCTCTTCGGACACGGGCGAGGACCGCACCGCGGATCCCTTCACGCAACTGGTTCACGCTGTACGGTCCTCACTGATGCAACAAACTCCCCCTTCTTCACCGGCTGTCAACAACTCAAACACCGCTACAACTCCGGTCACTTCTTCAGTTGCCCCTGCGAGTCCCATGGCCAAACCAGCGACATACAGCGGCACGGCGGAGGATTGCAGCGGGTTCCTGCTACAGTGTTCCCTCTATATGGAATCCAACTCTCATTTATTCACCTCCGAACGCAGTCGAGTAGCCTTCATCATCAACCTACTCTCAGGTAAGGCCCTCCAATGGGCTGAATCTCTCTGGGACTCGAACTCACCTGCCCTTGGATCCGTCACTAACTTCTGTTCCCAGTTAAAATCCGTCTTTGGCCATCAAACTTCTGCATTGTCTGTCCATGACCAATTATTTACCATTCACCAACAGAGAGATGAATCTGTGAGTGATTATGCCATACGCTTCCGTACTCTCGCTTACATAAGCGGCTGGAATGAAACTGCCTTAATTACAGCATATCGCCACGGATTGAATGACAAGATACAAAGTTTGATAGTTGTGTACGAAGACTCACTAGGACTAGAGAATCTCATTCAGAAATCCATTCGAGTTGCCCAGAGACTCACTGCCTGTCATCCGCTCACTCCCGCTGTACTTCCTCCGCCCGCTATACCATCTGTTGCTCCTCCAGCACCTGAACCCATGCAAGTGGACTCTCACCATCTGTCCACATCGGAACGTCAGCGGAGGATCAATGCCGGGCTATGTCTCTATTGTGGGGGAGATGGACACCTCTTACCATCCTGTCCAGTTCGACCTCCATGCCCAGCGGTGAGTACCATCCATATACCTCCTCAAACTGCTCATCTAACTAAGACCTGGGTTACTCTAAGACACCTTTGCTCTTCTGTTTCAGTACAAGCCCTCATCGACTCCGGTTCGGCGGGGAACTTCATCAACCGGCAAACCTTAACTCGTCTCAACGCCAAACATCACCGAAGCCCTGTCGAACTCAAAGTAACCACCATACAGGGAAAGCCGCTGGGCAAGGGTCGTGTCCACTATTTCTCCCCCACAATCATCCTCCGCGTGGGACTCCTGCACGAAGACGACATCACGTTCATGGTGCTGGAGGAATCCACCGCAGACATCATCCTGGGACGCCCCTGGCTTAACCTCCACCAACCTCACATCCATTGGCCCACTGGCGAGATCCTGAAATGGGGAATGTCCTGCCATCATACCTGCATCACTCCTCCAGCTAAAATCCCCAAGGTCAGTCCTCCCTTAAGGAAGTCTTCCCTACCGGTCCAGTCCACATCAGTGGAGAGCCCCGACACGAAGATGGATCATATCATCCCTCCTGAATATCGGGCGCTCCAGGATGTGTTCAGTAAGCGGTTGGCAACGAAGCTACCACCTCATAGGCCATGGGACTGCGCCATTGACCTCCTGCCTGGAGCAACCCTTCCTAAAGGACGAATCTATCCCCTGTCCATCCCGGAGCAGAAGGCCATGGAGGAGTATATACAGGAAGCCCTCGCTCAGGAGTTCATCCGACCATCTACTTCCCCTGCCGCTTCCAGCTTCTTCTTCGTGGCCAAGAAAGACGGAGGCTTGAGGCCGTGCATCGATTATCGCCACCTCAATTCACAAACCGTCAAATTCAGTTATCCTCTTCCCCTGGTCCCAGTGGCGTTGGAACAACTACGCGGAGCCAGGATCTTCACGAAACTGGACTTGAGGAGCGCCTACAACCTAATCCGCATCCGGAAGGGGGACGAATGGAAGACCGCTTTCATCACTCCTTCCGGGCACTATGAATACCGGGTCATGCCGTATGGGTTATCCAACAGTCCATCCGTCTTCCAAAACTACATGAATGAAGTCTTCAAAGATTACCTTAACAAGTTCGTAATTGTCTACATCGACGACATCCTCATCTACTCCACATCCAAGCAAGAACATATCCATCATGTCATCCTCGTACTCCGAAAACTCCGGGAACACCACCTTTACCTCAAATCCGAAAAATGTAAGTTCCATACGCCCTAAGTCCAGTTCCTAGGTTACATCATCGACCCATGTGGCGTGAAGATGGACCAGGGGAAGGTGGATGCCATCACACACTGGCCTCAACCCGGCTCCATAAAAGAACTTCAACGCTTCCTGGGCTTTGCCAACTTTTATCGAAGATTCATCAAGGACTACAGTTTACTCAGCTCCCCTCTAACTTCTCTCCTCCGGAACCGGCCCAAGTCTCTGTCCTGGAACCCCAAGGCCACTGAAGCTTTCCACCTGCTCAAACAAGCCTTCAAGACCACTCCAATCCTCATCCACCCTGATCCCAGCCACCAGTTCATCGTGGAAGTGGACGCCTCATCCACCGGGGTCGGAGCAGTCCTCTCCCAGCGGCAGGGGAATCCACCACGACTCCATCCATGTGCCTTCTTCTCGAAGAAGCTATCCCCGGCGGAGCAGAATTATGACATCGGTAACCGTGAACTACTGGCCATTAAGCTGGCTCTGGAAGAATGGCGTCACTGGCTGGAGGGAGCCCAGTTCCCTTTCGAGGTGGTAACCGACCACCGGAACCTGGAATACCTCCGTGAAGCCAAAAGACTGAATCATCGCCAAGCTAGATGGGCCTTGTTCTTCACGAGATTCAACTTCAAGGTCACCTATCGCCCTGGCTCCCAGAACAATAGAGCCGACGCCCTCTCCCATCTTCATCAAGCAGATCCCGAACCCGAATCTCCAGAACCAATCCTCCCTCCAGCCATGATAGTTAGTCCTATCCAGTGGAGTATTGATCATCTGATTGCACAGGAAAACCTTCAACACCCTGCTCCGCCGGGAGGTCCAGAAGGGAAACTCTTCGTCCCCCCTCAACATCGGATTACCCTCCTGGACTTAGCTCACACCTCTCCGGGCTCTGGACACCCAGGCAGGAGGCGGACCCTCTCGCTCCTACAACAGCGTTACTGGTGGCCATCGATGGCTCTGGATACGGTCCGCTACCTCAAAGGATGCTCCGTCTGCGCCATAGCAGACACCCCTAGAAGACTCCCGGAAGGTAAACTGGTGCCTCTGCCCATTCCTGAACGTCCATGGACCCATATCGGCATTGATTTCATAACTGACCTCCCTCTCTCTCAAGGCTACACCTGTGTACTGGTAGTGGTCGACAGGTTTTCAAAATCATGTAAACTCATCCCTCTCAAAGGACTCCCCACTGCGTTCGAAGCTGCAGAGGCACTATTCCACAACGTTTTCCGTCACTTTGGCATCCCAGAAGATATCGTCTCCGACAGAGGCCCCCAATTCATCTCTAGAGTCTGGTCAGCTTTCTTCCGTCTTCTAGGGGTGTCCGTCAGTCTCTCCTCGGGATACCATCCTCAGACCAACGGCCAGACGGAGCGTAAGATTCAGGAGCTGGGGAGGTTCCTGAGGATTTACTGCCACCGTAACCAGGACTGTTGGAGCCAGTACCTACCCTGGGCCGAATACGCTCAGAACTCCCTCCAGCAATCTACCACCGGGCTCACCCCCTTCCAATGTGTCCTTGGATACCAACCTCCGCTCTTCCCATGGTCAGGTGAGCCCTCGCAGGTCCCAGCGGTAGATCACTGGTTCCGACAGAGCGAGAGGGTCTGGGACTCGGCTCACGTGCATCTCCAGCGGGCAGTGCGGAGGCATAAGGAGCAAGCGGACGCTCGTCGAGGACCCACGCCGCAATACCAACCTGGACAACAAGTCTGGCTCTCGACGAGGGACATCCGCCTCCGACTGCCCTGCCGTAAGCTGAGTCCCCCATACATCGGACCATTCACTATTGAACGGCAACTGAACGAAGTGACCTATAGACTCCAACTCCCTGCACAGTACCGTATCTCACCTTCATTCCATGTCTCACTCCTTAAACCCTTCACTGAACCTTTGTCTCCTCCATCCACAGAACCTGGTGATGATGCCGTACCTCCTCCTCCGGCCATCGAAGACGACAGCGACATCTTCCGGGTGAGAGCTATCCTCGACTCTCGATGACGGGGTCCTCAACTGGAGTACCTTGTGGACTGGGAAAACTACGGCCCGGAGGAACGTTGCTGGGTTAATCGTAACGACATCCTGGACCCCAGCCTTCTCACTGACTTTCATCAAGACCATCCAGACCGCCCCGCTCCCCGTGGCCGAGGTAGACCCCGTCGTCGCACAAGATCTCAGCCGTCAGGAGCCGCCCGTGGAGGAGGGGGTACTGTCACAGCCACACCTTCTACACTCCCGGAATCGGACACTTACGCCACACCCACTCGTCCCCAATCACCCGAATTCTGAACTCCTGTGCATCATCACCAGAACCACATATAAAGCCGTCAGTCACCATCACTCATCGTCTGGTCTTGCACCGATCTCCTCACTTGCCTGAACGCCATTATTAAACCTACCTGAACTCTTGAACCCTCTTCATCCTCGTCAGTCTTCCTGTCCCCATCGTCTTCATCTGAGCACCATCTGGATCACCGTTCACCATAAGGGAAGTTGTGTTGTCACCGTTCTATCCACGTGTCAAGATTCACCTGTGTCTGAAACCTCTGGTTCACATTAAACTACCTTATCACTGAATCCTCTGTGTCCTCGTCTGTGTCTGACATTATGACGTCATATCTCCAGAAAAAAATAAAAGTCCAATTCACGCGTTGCTATATGTATAAATGTAAATTGGGTCAGAGGAAATCAAAAGAATTTAAATACATGTTTTCCAATGATGTGCAGAAAATATTTGTATTGTAAAAATTAATAATGAAACCCAGATAGCATCTGCAAGATGCATGAAATAAATGTTAAAGCAGAATTAAGAATGCTGTAAACTGCATCTCTTATTCAAATTTACTAGCTCCTGCCCTCTCTTCTATGGAAGCATATGGGTAGCAAAATTCATTTTGAAATGTCATTTGCAAAAGGGAAATGCAATATGTAAAATGGCAATGCATTTCTTTATTTAAATTGAAATTTTTCCATACATATGTGCAACATTTAGTGCAAAATGAAAATTAAATTATATAATTTACATTTGCCATGTCCTACACAAGTTTTAATATGTAAATTACAAAGCATATTGTAACTCTTTATAAATTAGCAAAATTAAAATTTTATTATTTAAATTGATTGAATACGTTTAACATGTCCAAGCAGAAAACTGTAGCAAAATTATAATTTAAAGGCCATTTTTCTTAAATCCGTTTAGAATTACAGACTTGAGATTGCATTTTCATCATGTTACTGCAAGATAATTGTAGCAAAATGCAGTGTGACTTTAAAATGTCATTCTAAGTCAAAAGAGCAGCAAAATGGTTGAAGATGCTGAAGATGGCGCCAGTGTGTGTGGCCAGCCGTCTGTTGCAGCCAGTTGCATGGATGTTTGTCTTGTTTTTATAGAAATACTGACTCTCTATTGGTGTATGACACTTCTTGGCATTAGATCAGCTATGGAAAATACGGCGAGCTATGTTAATCGGGGTGGAAAAACGATTTACTCCCTTCTCCGCTCCTCCATGGATTACCTGCTTATGCTCTCTCGGGAGAAAGAAGCGATCCAGACGTAGCAGTAAACGAGGTGGTCTGTTGGTGAAAGTGAAGACTTTAATGGCTTTGTTTCCAATTGCGATCCTCGCTGGACTTTAGCAGATATTGACGTGGATTGTCCCTGATACAGCTCCTAGGAATTGTGTACAGATCAATGCAACATGGGGCCATGCATTATCATTCTGCAACCTGAGGTGATGGTTGTGGATGAATAGCACAACAATGGGCCTCAGAATCTTGTCACGGTATCTCTGTGCATTCAAAATGCCATCAATCAAATGCACCTGTGTTCATTGTCCATAACATATGTCTGCCCATACCATAACCCCACCACCACCATGGTCCACTCGAATCACAACGCCGACATAAGGAAATCGCTCACCCACACGACACCATACACGCTGTCTGCCATCTGCCCTGTACAGTGAAAACCGTGATTTATCCGTGAAGAGAACACATCTCCAGAGTACCAGATACCATTGATTATGAGCATTTTCCCACTCAAGTAGCTAAGACAATGAACTGCAGTCAGGTCGAGACCCTGATGAGGACGACGAGCATGCAGATGAGTTTCCCTGAGACGGTTTCTGACAGTTTGTGCAGAAATACTTTGGTTATGCAAACTGATTGTTGCAGTAGTTGTCCGGGTGGCTGGTCTCAGACGGTCTTGGATTGAAGAAGCTATAGTGGAGGTCCTGGGCATGTGTGATTCTACGTGGTCTGCGGTTGTGAGGCCGGTTGGATGTACTGCCAAATTCTCTGGTAGAGAAATGAACATTCAATTCAAGGGGACCAGCTCTGATGCACATTCCTGCAGTCAGCATGCCAATAACATGCTCCCTAAAACTTGTGACATCTGTGTTTATAATTTATCATTATTTTTCAGTGCATCTTTACTGTTTTAAAGATCATTATTTTGTGTAAAAGATTATGTTGACTAGAATTGTGCCGATAGACGATAGTATCGTGTATTGACGATAGTCAGAGATCTCGACCATAAGCAGATTTCTCTGTCCATAATCAAGACGGTATTAGGCAAATTTTCCTATTAATGTATTAGATTATAATAATAATAATTAAAAAGTTTAATTATTACGGGCAGAATCAAAAGCTATTTCACACACACACACACACACACAGCACGCGAGCACAGGAGGATTACCCTGTAGTCGCTGAAGTTGTCCGCTGTGACTCGGATAACGCGTTAAATCCATGAAATTAAAGAGATAGTAAATGAGGAGTTGGTGTCCCACACATTTAATGGCTGGTACACGACAATGCGCTTTTCTAAATCATGAGAGATTAATTCTTTCTTGGCTTACAAATAAAGTAAAGACAAAACAATAAGAAGGTGGCAGAGTGAATTTATCATCCATACTGGTCCTCACGTAGTCTCTTAGTTCTCTTAAAGACTGATCACTTAAATTATAACACTCACTATGTGGTGATGACGTAGAAGGACTACGTGGGAACCACTATGGATGATGAATTCACTTTGCCGCCTTGTTATTATTTTCATGCACACCGCACTATAATGTGATGTATGCAAAAAACATAGTTTTGGCCGTTACAAAGTTTCCATCGACAAACAGACTTGCATCATCTGCAGATATAAGGTATTGCACTTTAACAAGTAATCTGAACGGTCTATATATGTGTGCAATATTTTAAACGAGCCCTCACTGACTGAGTTAGTGATTACGGAGTATGTTTTAAAGTATATTTTTTTGGATTATTGGTGATTCCATAGGCTCTCTCTCTCGGGCACCTGTGTGGTTTAAAACACCAAATAGTTATGCTATGACAAGAACAAAGAGTCTCTCTCTTGCTCCACCCATGCAGGATAATATCGTGTATCGTCGATCTCACAGGCTGATGATTTGACGATTTGAAAAATGGCCATATCGCCCAATACTAATGTTGACATGCTCTAATGTTCAAAAACATATTATTTTTCAAATACTGTACATTATTGGAGGTCCTCTATACCACACCTCTCTCAAACTGTCACTGATTGGCAGAGTGACACAGTGATTGCATTGTGATTGGCCGATCACTGCAAGCACTTCTTTGAAAATAACACCCCTTTCCATAATTGTGAGCTTCTTCTTTCAAAATAAATGTAAAGGCAGTTAATAATGTCCTTAGTTTTACCAGTGGTGATTGGTGTGTGATTGGAGTAATAATTGAAATTGCATCATACGACCTCTTTAAACTGTTGATGTCTGCCATCTTAATCTTATTCCAGTTTTGAAGTCAGTATTTTTGAACTAAGTCTGGATATTCGGTGTTGTGCACTGTTGTTTATCGCCCACCCAAATACAACAAGTACTTTATCTATGATTTTTCTGATTTTCTGGCTTGAATCATGGCAAAATATGATCAGGTGTTAATTGCTGGGGATTTTAATATCCATGTGCACTGTCCCACCAAGACTTTGGCTAAAGCTTTTTTGAATCTTGTGGAGTCCTTTAACTTAACTCAGTTTGTGGATAATTCCACACATAAATGTGGTCACCTACTAAATTTGGTTTTATCATATGGCTTGCCTATTGGTTATATTTGGTATGACCATATTAGCCCGTATCTGTTAACACTGCACTGGCTTCCTATCAAACATCATATAGATTTTAACATCTTGCTTATTACTTCTAATGACCCGAATGGTTTATCACCTTAGTAATTGAACAAGGTCTTATTGCACTATAGTCCTCCACGTCCTCTGTGTTCTCAAAAATGTGATAATACCTAAAATATCTAAATCAACTGCGGGCGGCAGATCCTTTTCCTATTTACCACCCAAACTCTAGAATAACCTACCTAACATTGTTCAAGAGGCAGATAATATCTAGATTAAAGACCCATTTCTTTAACCTGGCTTACACATAACACTAGGTACTGGGAACACTTCCCATAGCACACAAGGTACTTGCTACTTCATTAGAAGAATGGTATCTACACTTATATAAGTCTGTTTCTCTTTTATTCCGAGGTCACCGTAGCCACCAGATCCAGTTCGTATCCAGCCTTGAATGTCAGCGGAGACCAGGATAACTAGGCTTAAAGCTCTTCACATCGGGCAACCACAAGCATGAGCGCTAATGAAGAGCAATGCAAGATAAAGCAAACGCCAAATTAAAAACACGTTTCAGGTTTCAATCGGCCAATATCCTGATGATTATTTTTAATTAATTGACAAAGGTGAATATCATTATCGAGATTAAAATACGATTAATTGTGCAGCCCTTTCTCTAAAGACGCATCCATGCAGAGAGAGTCGGCAACGTGCATGTCATCTTGCAGCCGACAAGAAATCATTTGTTTATTAATAAATTATAAAAATGTAAACTTTTTCAGAGTTAATAGGTTACTTCTGCCTGATCTTTGTTGCAATTTTAATGGGTGTGCTTGTTTGGCCACCTACTGTAAGATTGTGTAAGACAGTAGGGTTTTAGCACTTTGTAGTTCTAGGAACTAACCAGCAGGGTAGTTCCTAACATTTAAATTTTACATTTATGCATTTTGCAGATGCTTTTATTGCATTCAAGCGAACTTTTAATTTATTTAACATGTGTTCCCTGGGAATCAAACACACAACCTTGCGCTGTTAACACAATGCTCTACCATTTGAGCCACAGGAACACTAAAAGAACCAATTTCTCCCTTGGGCCATTTTTCTGGTTGCATTCGCACAAGCAGCAGGAATTCTGGAGCGGCTGACAGCGATGTCTAATTCAAACAGAGATGGAGATGTAAACGCACAATTTACATGATTGCAAGAGAAAAAAATTTGGGCTAAGAGACTCATTTTTTCATGCCAACTTGCATTGTAACGTATCATCGAAGAAGAGAAAAGAATACAACACTGCAGAAAACAAGGAAAATGCTGTTATCGCTGTTCTCATCTTAAAACATTTACTCCATGTTTGTAGAGTAAATGTTTACATGGCTTTTTAAAAATGCCGGGTGGCCGGTGTTTTGTGTGTGTTTGGCCAATCAGCGTAATCTTACGTCACTGATAGTTCCTATAGAACTCTTTTAAACCCTGCTCTCAAGTAGATTTCTGGGGAACTAAAACAGTTCCTAGTACCTGTTGTTCAAAAACGCCAAAAAGGGGGTAGCTCCACAATTAGTTCAGGTACTATGAAAATGTTCCCGTGTTAAGCTATAAGGCAACCCACAACGAGAAACAGCTCCAGTTGCCAACAGTAGCCAAATTCAGGTTCAGACTGAAAACATGTTTAAAGCAAAAGTTAAATCAGATAATACCACGTTTATTATTTCATTCAGTTTGTCTTTTAATTTCTGAGTGCTCATTTACATTGTGGCATTTCACAGCAAGATATAATTTTGTAATAAATTAATATAAATATCATTAATACTAATAATAAAAAATTTAGTTTTAAACAATCAAATATGAGTGATGAGCTATACATTTTACAAGTAATTTCGCACAATACATATTTTCTGGTGCCATTTTAAATTGCTGAGCCATTTAAAACCCTTTCCACATATAGAACACAAATAGGATCTCACATATCCATGACTTTTCAGGTGCGTCTGTAAGTTTGATGCCAGTAGAAATTTTTTATTGCACTGAACATAATCAAATCTCTTTCCTCTGGAGTGAATGCGCAGATGCTTTTTAAAATTACTGCTGTTTCTAAACCTCTTGTTACCCTCAGAAATCGGCAGTTTCTTTAGAGAATGAGTTTGCAAATGACGTTTCAGGTCTCTTTGATAGGTAAAACTCATTTTACACTGAAGACACGTGAAAGGCCTCTCTCCAGTGTGAACCCTTACGTGAGTCTGAAGGTTTCCTTTACGTGAGAAGCTTTTTCCACACTGGAGACAAATATAAGGCTTCTCTCCAGTGTGAACTCTTATGTGGATCTCAAGGTTTGCTGCGTTTATGCAAGACTTGCCACAGTGATGGCACATGAAAGGGTTTGCTCCAGTGTTATTACAGTGGGTTATTACATGATTCTTAAGTTCTTTACTGTCTGGGAAACTCCTTCCACACTGATGACACAGAAAACAGTTCTCTCTCGAGTGAATTCTCACATGGTAATTAAGCGTTACTTTATGTCTGAAGCTCTTTCCACACTGATCACACGTGTAGGGCTTCTCTCCAGTGTGAATCCTCATGTGAACCTTGAAGTTTCCATTAAGTGTGAAACTCTTTCCACAGAGATGGCACATAAAAGGCTTCTTTCCGGTGTCAGTTTCTACATGATTTTTAAGGTGTTTCCTGTTTGTGAAACTCTTTGGCTTCTCTCCAGTGTGAATTTTGACAGGAGTCTTAAGACCACCCTTTTGTGAGAAGTGAGGTCCAGTGTGACATTTAATGTGGGCATTAAGGGTTCCTTTACGTGTAAAATTCTTTCCACACTGAGAGCATGTGTAAGGCTTCTCTCTGGTGTGAATTCTCATGTGTGTCTTAAGACTTTCTTTTCGCGAGAAGGTGTTCCCACACTGTTTGCAGGTATAAGGCTTCTCTCCAGTGTGAATTCTCATGTGGGTATTAAGGGTTCCTTTGCGTGTAAAACTGTTTCCACACTGAGGGCACGTATAAGGTTTCTCTCCAGTGTGAAATCTCATGTGAGTCTTAAGACTTCCTTTTCGTGAGAAGTGGTTCCCACACTGTTTGCAGGTGTAACGGTTCTCTCCAGTGTGAATTTTCATGTGGGTTTTAAGGTTGCCTTTATGGGTAAAACCTTTTCCACACTGAGGGCACGTGTAATGCTTCTCATCTGTGTGAATTTTCATGTGGACATTAAGGTTTCCTTTTTGAGTGAAACTTTTTCCACACTGAAAGCAGGTGAAATAACTTCCAGCTGTTTGAGCTCTTTTTTGTGAGGACGTCTGTGTGCAACTAAAAGATCTTTCACCATTTATAAAATCACGATGTTTCTCATACTGGTCTTTCTCTTCTATTTCATTCGATTCTTGACTCTCCTCTTTCAAGGCCATCATATCTATGATGATTTAAAAAAAAAAAAAAAAGACAAACACTAGTAAATGTCATTTTAATGGCACAAAACAACATACATCAAAACCAACATAAAAACATTAAGGTATCAAAACCACCGTAAAATTTTTTAATTAATATTTATGCTAGATCTTATGAACTAAGCTACAGAAAGAGTTGTTACTAGAAATCTCAGAACCTTTTTTCAGTATTGTTAATTTTAGGACTTTATGAAAAACTGTTCAAACACAGCTTTCCCCAGGAGAACTGGTTTATTATAGAGGTATTACTGCCATTCATGTCTACATTATTTAAAAAAATAGTGTCCCCTTAACTGTTTAGTTTTGCAGAGAAACTATATTTGTGAACCACTTAAGTAGGAATTTAAGCTGAATCGTAATACAGAAGCTTATAACAGTTACATCTCTCTTCTAGTGCTATTAGATCTTTTGAAAACAGACCAGGGCTGTAAAAACAATTACCACATAGCACTTGTGCTACAGAGTTTGAAAGTTTTGTAGCACAACACACAATTGTGTGAATGTTACATCTCTGTAAACAACCACAAGTAGTGCAGTTTAAATAGGCATGTGGCCTTCAAAGGACATTAATATTACATACAGGACACACAAAACTAATAAATATTTTCAGAGAAACATTTATTCATTTGCCCAAAGCAGCAGACTGCAAAAAACATAAAATCTTATGCCTGACATTGTCAATTTTGTTTATGTAGCCCCATATCACAATCCAAACAACATCCATTAATGAAAATGTCATGAAATGACCACTTTAACGAGTAGATGGCTGCAGAGGATCACTCATTAGCTCATTTGACAATTATTGTCATGTTTTGCTTTTGGATTACAAAATGACTATTAAATTTTTTTTTAGCACTTTTATTGTACTGAAGTATGAAGTACTTTCCAGCATAAGCATGAAAAGTCACTGTCTCATGCCATTTAGAATAAATAAAAATAAGTTAATCATTAATGCTAATAATGTATATTATTTTCATAATGCGTTGAATTACTAAAATCAAATCATTTTTGCACAGGTTAATTTTAGACTATTATTTGTCCAGTCTGTTGCCACAGTTATCCCCGTCATTAACAGCAATTTCAGTATTGACTCTCAGGAGAATTTAGCAGATTCACTAGCGTAATCAAATGCATCTGTCACTTCTAAAACTCATCAGTTTACGTGGCTGTTGCACGAAACAGCTCTATTTCTGCTGTTCCATAAGCATCACTAACTGTCAGACAATGGATTCTCATGCAGCCTGTCTGGCAGTTTTATTCAGACCAATGTGAAAGCTGGACCAAATTATTGTTGTAAATATTGAATGGTGGATGATAAACAAGCTAATAGGCATTATAAAAATCTCAACGCTTTGGAAAACAACTTGTTTTATAGCCTATGAATAGGGCTGTGACGGTGGCTGATTTTTACCACAGCGGTAGTCATGGACCAACAACCGCCAGTGGCGCTGTTTAAAAAAAAATAAATAAATAAATTAAAAAAAAAATATATATATATTATATATATATATATATATATATATATATATATATATATATATATATATATATATATATATATAACATTAGTGTCAAATATATATAAAATTATTTTACGTAGGGGCAGGGATGGCCATCCACTCACAACTGCTGCTTCTGTCACTTTTTCTCATGACAAGAAGTGAATTTATTCAGTCGCAGTCAGAATGACTGAACAGGAAACGTTTCAGACACGCGCTCCACTTCACTTTATTATCATGTGCAAGTTAAGCAAGCGCGGACGGTCCTGTGCTCAAAGGCGGTGCGCGCTTCCTTTGTGCGTATCCTTTCATATCAGACCGCGAAATAAACTATATGCAAGCAGTGTCGTGATCAGTTAATTCATGGAATTACCAACAAAGGTGATTAAAGCTGACAAACTCTGCATGCATGTAATATATTTTATATATATTATATACAGGATATATTTATATGAATGAACATCTAGAAATCACTCATCTAACACATCCTATTTAACCCGTCAGTTCGTGTTTATTTGAGCACTTCTGTCAGTGAACGCCGCCTGCATAACACTAAAATAAATATCAAATAAATAATGCTTTTTTTAGGCTACAAGAAAGTAGCCTAAATAAGTTAAATACACCCTGTCTAATGGACGCGAGCGACGCAGCGCGACAAAATACTCATTATAAGCAGTGATGCTACACTGGATGCAACACAACACGACGTGATAAATCCCCCGTCCAGTTTGTGAAGTAGGCTACTGACACAGAGTTCAAATGTCCTGTATAGACAGACTAAACCTGTCGCAACGCGGTGGTGTTTCGTCCGGTTTACTTTTCCGCCACCAAGCAAGCTCAGTAGCTAACTCCTCATCTGCACAAGCTCTCTTTGAAATAGGAATCCGTTGGCATATTTCTTGTTACCATCTTTTATTTATCGCTGTCTCGTTTGTATTTGGCCAGTTTGGTTCACCAAACCTGACCAGCCAGCGTTTGCGATCACGAGAACTTGTGCAAACGCTGATGGGTGACAAGAATGCAGATGACTCCAGATCGG
The DNA here is from genome assembly GCF_003368295.1 of Carassius auratus. Classification (NCBI taxonomy): domain Eukaryota; kingdom Metazoa; phylum Chordata; class Actinopteri; order Cypriniformes; family Cyprinidae; genus Carassius; species Carassius auratus. Next base: position 176,272 of record NW_020527732.1, read on the forward strand.
CGATGTGGTATTTGCTTTCCCAACAAGATCCATCGCCCAACACTAAATTATTTTGCTGAATGCATAAACTGTATTTTCCTGCGCTCAAATCTTCCAATCTAAAGGAAACGCTGTGTTTGAGGTAATTTGTTAATTACCATAGACTTAGAATTTGCAACTATTACAGTTATTACACTTACATACAAATCTTTGTATTATGCTTGCTATAGAGTTTGTGACGTCACGTGCACCACCGCCGGTGGCAGTAGACAACCGCGGTAGCAACTGACCACCGCGGTGCGTGGTTGTCACGGCAACCGTCACAGCCCTACCTATGAAGAATTCTGGAGCAGATAAAATGCTTTTATTTCTTCATTTTGACATCCTTTTCTTAAAATGATCTAAAGGCTAAATGTTAGGTTTAAAAATGTACAACTCTTTTTTTTGTCTATACTTTATTTTAATAGTTTGTAGATAACATTTTATTTTGTAAGTCGTCCCCATCAATATTTTTTGTTTGTTCAAAATCTGGCCATGATTTTTAATGTTAATGCAAACAAAAAAATGCATATTGCTGCTAATTTTATTTGTTTGTTTTCGGCATTAAACTTGGTGAATGGCTATGGTGGGCAACAGGGCTCAGTATTAGGTCCTCTGTTTTTCTCATTATATATGCTACTCCCAAAGGTTATAATGATTTCTTCAAAGTTATTCAGTTTTTTATTTCCTCACAACCTGAAAAAAAAAAAAACTTAGAGTGAATTAATGATGTTCAAACTGTATTAACTAATCAATACAATCGATATGGAAAAATAATCAAATTGATTATAGAATAAGTTGTGTCCACACGATGCATGGAAAAACATCAAAGTTGTGTCATTTTACAGTAGAGAATAGTACATTTTAGTGGGAAAAAAGTGAAATTTTGAAATGGCTTAATGTGAAGATTAAACTTCAAAAGACTATTATGATTTCATTGAATAAATATGAGTGCTGCACATTTCAAACTATCTATGAGGGCAGAGCTGCTTTGTATACAGCAGTGTCATGTTTATGCCGCTCCAAAAGTGCCACTTAATGGGAGAGACTGAAAATTAATTTTTCAATCAGCCTGTCTGGTTTGTGTAAAATAAATGCATTCATTAGATACAGTTTCATATTTAAGTAACAGAAAATCAATTATTTGCATTCTGTTCAGTTCAGAAGTTGATACTGGGTTTAATTTTACACAAAATAACAAACTATGTTTTAAACTATTTTCTTTTTTTTCTAATTTATTACATAGCATGTTATAATAACTAATTCTTCTAAGGTGTACTTAAAGGCAGCATTAGTGTTTGTTGGGTAATGCAATCTCAACATGATTGTCCACGATGAGACCTGCTCCATATCAATTAAAACCCCTTTAATTAAGGCACGCATATGACATCCTTAAAAATGTCATTAAGTACTGTTGAAGAAAACATACTGAGGATCAAATGAGAGTTAGGCTTTGAGAATAAAAAAAACCCAACCTGTTTGTTCCTCGATATCTTCATATTTCATTCTGAATGCTTCTTCTATCTGCATGTCTTCACTCTCCTCTTTAATAAACGCCATCTTTATAACTGAATGTCACGTGGATCCCCGTTGCTTCCCCAGGAGTTTTTCTGTTTGTTTGGACACATTGTTATTTTTAAGATGAGAACATAAAAAAGTTCCAAAATAAATCTTAAAAAGTTCTGTACACCACTGGCAGAGGGGGTCAGTCAGAGTGCTAAATAATGGGTCAAACTTAATGATTTACTAAATTAATAATGGACTACTTAACTGAGTGTTGTTTTTGTTGTCATTTGTAACAATAGTTGGTGGATATATTTTGAATAAAGTAGAATAGAGTGAAAGTATCCATTATCAGCAGATGTACAAACATGTTCCTGGTGGGCCACTGTACTGATACAACCCTAATTAAACATATTTAAACTTCAGAATTAACAGAAATTTACACTAAAGTGTGCTGGAGCTGAACTCTGCAGGACACCGGCCCTGCAGAAACAGGTCTGGGCACACCTCATTAATGAGCTAAGGTATATATATATATATAAATAAATAGTACAGACCAAAAGTTTGGACACACCTTCTCATTAAAAGTTTTTCTTTATTTTCATGACTATGAAAATTGTAGAGTCACACTGAAGGCATCAAGGACTATTTGATCAAGAAGGAGAGTGATGGGGTGCTGCGCCAGATGACCTGGCCTCCACAGTCACCGGACCTGAACTCAGTCAAGATGGTTTAGGGGTGAGCTGGACCGCAGACAGGAGGCAAAAGGGCCAACAAGTGCTAAGCATCTCTCGGGGAACTCCTTCAAGACTGTTGGAAGACCATTTCAGGAGACTACCTCTTGAAGCTCATCAAGAGAATGCCAAGAGTGTGCAAAGCAGTCATCAAAGCAAAAGGTGGCTACTTTGAAGAACCTAGAATATGACATATTTTCAGTTGTTTCACACTTTTTTGTTATGTATATAATTCCAAATGTGTTAATTCATAGTTTTGATGCCTTCAGTGTGAATCTACAATTTTCATAGTCATGAAAATAAAGAAAACTCTTTGAATGAGAAGGTGTGTCCAAACTTTTGGTCTGTAACGTTACTGTACACACATATATATATATATATATATATATATATATATATATATATATATATATATATATATATATATATAAATTCTCTCGCACACTTTAACTTTACTGTCAACTGTTTTACGCGAAATAAGATGAACCCTTTCTGTTAGTCAAGCGTAGACTAGCTTTATACTCACACAAATTATTACAATGCATTTACATCCAATAAATAATCATTCATTTTACATCACTTGTAAGAACAAACTAAAAAATGTCTGGTTTGTATTGATTAAAACGTTTAAAATCACAAACCTTTCTCAGCCGAATCACAACAGATGCAGAAGAGCGGCGCAGCCTTATGACGTCACATAGACATACCAAAATAAAAGTCCTATACAGTACATACAAATGTATAGCGCATATACATTGAGTGAGGAGGTTGAATACGTTAGGACATAATTGTCTGAGGTGTTCTGTTTTTTAAGGACGTTTAAATACATGTTCTCCAATTATAATTACTAGTAAAAGAGGTTCTAACTTAATTTAGAATCTTATCTGATTTTGTTCCTGTAAGAAAATAGGACTGGGGCTTGATTCCAAAAATAATTTGATTCAGAATCGATCCTTCTGTTCCAAGGAATTTGGAGTCGACTACACTGGTAGCACTAGCTGGACTTTTTTTCAATAAATATTTGTACCTGTTGCACAATCTAAAACTACAACTAGGTGCAGCTATGCACAGCATCCACACAGACACATTCTACAATTGATTCATGTTGTTGTTATGGTTACAAATTTAACACAATTCACTGGACATTCAACTTTTTTGCACATTATTTACTCCAAATCCTTTTATTACAATATTATTTACAATACTGATTGATATAATGGCATCAAGGTTAACAACAAGATATTGTCAATTGTTAACCCCTTCCATGATACCTCCCACACAGTTTAATAGCTCCTAATAATTACACATGATTTTTGACAACATAAAAATATGAAATGCAATAAAATAAGTATATAGTAAGGCTGTGTATCACTAATAAAGTCACAAAACAATACGAATCACGATACAAATGCCACGATACGATACATATCACGATACATGACTGCACTGAATTTCACCTCAGCAGATTTGACTAAAACAGCGGTTTATTAAACACTGCATACTATAGCGCCATTGCTAACTAGGCAGAGCAGGCAGTATATTCTATATATTGTTGGGGTATGGGGGTTGTGAGGACCAGGATTAAGAGCCGCTGCAGTAGGAGAAATCTGATGGTAGGAGAAATAGTGATTGTCAAGGATAATGATCTAATCTGGCAAAAATGGCTATTAGGTAGGATTGTTGAAAGGACACTTGATTCAGATGGACTTGTGAGGAGAGTAAATGTTTTCCACAAAACTTTTGGGAAAGAAAATTGTCTGAGTGATAGTTCACCCAAAAAGGAAATTTCTGTCATTAATTACTCACCTTCATATCGTGACAAGACCTTTGTTCATCTTCAGAACACAAATTAAGATATAGACAGTTAGGGAACTACCGTGATTAAGGCACAGAAAAGTAGTAAGGATTTTGTGAGGTCCACGCGCTTGGCCCAAGGATAGTATCCAGTGGTGGCTGAAGGTTTCTTGTGTGTTCAGTCTTTTCAGCATGCAGTTATTTAATTTAAAGGGGGGGGTGAAATGCTCGTTTTCACTCAATATCCTGTTAATCTTGGGTACCTTTAGAGTAGTACTGCATCCTTCATAACTCCAAAAAGTCTTTAGTTTTATTATATTCATAAAAGAAAGATAGTCTGTACAGATTTTTCCTGGAAAAACACGACTGGTTGGAGGCGTGACGTGTGGGCGGAGCTAAAGAATCACGAGCGCCAGTAGGCTTTTGTGTTGAGAGCGTTTGGAAGCTGTGACATTACCGTGAGGGAAAAACCATCATCCAAAACAAACCATGGCTAACAGTCAGATTCAGCCGTTTATTTATGATCCAGAATCAGATCCCGAGGCTGAAACTGAACGAGAGCAGCAGCAGCAACTACTCGCTCCGAGCGGGGCTCGAACCCGGGTCTCCGGCATGGGAGGGGACGCACTAACAAGGAGGCAGAGATATTTTAAGCAGTTTTACTCACCACCTGCGGGTCCAACACACGATCGTGACCCTTTTTCGTTGGGACTGCATTATCCTTAAGAAATAAACGATACGCAAATCCGTCGTCAAACTGGGCCTTGTTTGTAAAACAAGCATCTTCGAAATGCAGGGAACAAACAAAAACGCTTGCACAACTCCGTTGATGCTCTGTAAAAATAAACTCCATCCACTGGTCCCTTAATGCTGTTTTTTTTTTTTGGTAATCTGTGCAGGGTTGTCTTGCCCTGGCAACCAAAAACACACTTCTTTTGTGACTTTTCGCGACGCTCTCGCTCTGATCAGTGATTGTCTGTGCTCAGCCTCTCATTGCTCTGCTATATGGGAGCGCGCGCTCTTCCGGCAGACGTGCCCTCAGGACCCATATAAGGAAATTCCACTCCATCTAACGTCACACAGAGCCATACTCGAAAAAAACTTTCCGAAACTTGTGACAAACCGGAAGGAGTATTTTGGGAACAAAAATACTCCTTCAAACGTACAACTTAATTTTTGAAACTTTGTCCATGTTTAGCATGGGAATCCAACTCTTTAACCGTTTAAAAAAACTCAGTATCCATGAAATAGCATTTCACCCCCCCCCCCCCTTTAAGTTCAATTCTAATCTTACTCCATTTTATTATTTAATCTGACTCCATTTTGTTATGAATTCAAATTTAGATTGTCATACAAATTGGTTACTTGACCATTTCTAATTATTTTGACATTTAATTATTCTATTTAACTCTACTTTATATTTATTTGTTCATTAGGAATCTACGTCGCACAGGGTGCATCCCGTTTTACGTGTGCTCTATCTATCTATGAACATTAGCCAGAGGTTATGTGTCACGGTTCGGCAAGGAGGAAATCAAATGCAGACAGGAATCACAACACGAAGGGTTTATTAAACACAAAAAGGGGAAAACAAGGACCAGGGCAGATTCAAAATAACTTAACAGGACTATGTTGACATGATAAAGACTCAAAACACTAGAACACTAACTACAAGTAAACACTCACGGATATACAAAGACTTCTCAAAGGGGTGACAAGGATACACTCTCTCACAAGGCTGACTAGTAGAAACACATATAAGGAGACAATGAACCGACAAAAGACAGAGCACACTAGGGGATTTAAATAGGGGAACTAATTAAGACACGACAGGTGGCACAGATACTGCAATCACGGCAAGACTAGGATAACAAGGAGGGTGGGGCAAGGGAACGAGACAACACAAGCACATGGCCCAAAGACAAGGCCATGTGCTTGTACACAAAACACGGGTCTGTCATGATCCTGCCTCAAGACCAGAGAAAAGTCAGGACATGAAGGCAGAATCATGACATTATGACTAATACTATCTAATAGGTCGCCCATACTTACCATTCTTTAAATAGTAGTTATGTTAAGCCCCGTACAGTTACCCATGTACAACTTAGTTAAAGCCCAAACCATAATCAGTGCTTATGCTAGTACTATTTGTCAAGACCACGACATTTATATAACTATGTGCAACTTAACTACAGCTAAGACAATAATCAGCGGTTAGGGCTAGGTTTGAGGTTAGGTGTAGTAAGACTGATTTAACACTCATAACCCAAACATATTTCATGTACCGGTAATATATAAAAACTGAAAATATATTAGTCCAGAAATAAGTATTATATAAATATTATATCATTCTTTATGAAACTTAGATGCAACCCAAATTCAAAAAAGGTACTTGCAGCAGATTAAAATTAAATATACATTGGACATTGTTCAAAGTGGAGAGTAATTGCAATGTCGCCTTTATTTTTCTGCAATATTTTTAAGCAACATGAAAATCAGTAAAACACTTGGAACCTTAAATACGTGTACTGTGCACTTTTAATTACAAATTAACTGAAATATTGTGCCGTTATAGCTTCTCTGACTGCTCTGCAAGTTAGATGGTCCAATCTAAAGGGGTCAGTCTCATCTGTGGGAGATTGCGGTTTGGAGGCACTTGCTCTTTTCTGATAGTGACTACAGTATAACACACACAACCACGATATGAGATGCAGACAATACATCCACTATTTTAACATGCAGGCAACTGAATCATGCTGAAATCTGAATCAAATGCTTACTGATGTTCTCAGCATCACTCCCTGCAAATATGTACCACTCGTAAAGAACCTCAATACAAGCAATACATGGTCCTGTCATGACTTCTGTTTAAAAAATATACGCATTTACATACTAGACACTCTGAATGTCGCAGATTCAACTTTCTACCATACCATTTGCCTTTTTAAAACAAAATTTAATATATTAATCTTTGCATTAATCCCCCCCCCCCCCCCTTTTTTTTGCCAAACTTGATTTCCCCCTCAACTTTTTGAAAGCTGTTGAAAATTCTTTATCAGTTGGCTTTGCGTATACCCACTTCTAAATCCCCTCTGATGCACATCATTCAGTAGTGTCCTGCTTTAGCCAAAATCATGACACAAGAATAGCTCATTTAATCGCATGTGAATAAATGCAAATAGGAGTGTGCTGCCATCTTCCTTTAAAATATGTTTGATGATTGCACCTGATGCGCCCACTCCGTCCACTCCTTCACCTGAGATGCTGCCTGTTCATATAAGAGAGCATGTCACAGGAGGCACACAGAGTGGTGCAATAATTATTACTGATTACTAATTTGAATCAGTACAGTAAATTATAATGAAATTAATTCCTTAAAAATCTAAAAAAGCATGTTTTTACAATGAGAAATTTCTTAAACCGGTAAACCTTGTCACATACATATCAGGATTTATAACCAGAACAGGCATAACTATGTGCACAGTGCATGGACAACATGCACTCTTCTAGTGTGTCTACACTGCCATTTACTAACATGCGCAACAGTTTGACAGTGGCTGTGGCAGGCTTTTAGATAGCGGTTAGATATGTCATTATAAACCCTTAAAAAGAGAAAACTTGAATACCGAAAAGTATTAGTTCAACGATAACTGGACAGAATGCATCTCGGTGTGAAAAGAATACAACTTGCATAGGCGCTTCAATACAAAGCATTCAAACTTTAATATCAACTAATACGTACTGTAAGGGATACAGGTCAATTTAGCTCAAAGGAATTCATTTATGATTTTAAAGGGAATTTGATCAGAATCACTGTTTTATGGCTGATCACTGAGACTGCCAGCAATTCATTGGATGAGCCATATAACACCACCTCTGCAATGGATATTAATATCCAAAGTATAGGGAAAACACTATTAATTAGCACAGTAACAAGATCGGCATTAACTTGTACCGTATTTTCCGGACTATAAGTAACACTTTTTTTCATAGTTTGGCTGGTCCTGCAACTTATAGTCAGGTGCGACTTATTTATCAAAATTAATTCGACATGTACCAAGAGAAATGAACCAAGAGAAAACATTACCGTCTACAGCTGCGAGAGGGTCAAATTCATGTCAAATTCATGTCACACCCATTTGGTCCCCACTTGCCTAAAGGGGTTTAAAGTGGGCTTGCACCCACTTTACTTGTTTGTTCTTTGGTGACTAGGGTGACTTGAATGAATTGAATTGAATTGAATTGAAATTTATTTGACAAGTTTATAAAATTGTACAAAATACAAGTATTCCATACACTTTAGAAAAAACTGTCGAGGATAAAAACACAATAAAGCCCTTGGCTTGTTTCCATTGCGGCCCTCGATGTTAAATATAAAGGTTATGTGTACGTGCAGAATAGACAGAACAAACAGTATCTCCTAATCATAATTTATCAATTAAAATCTACTTTTTAACAATATAGTAGAGATAATTCACCAAAAATACAAATCACAACTGATAATAAACATCCCATTAAATGACACAATTTACAATAAAAACTCCACAAAACACACTAACTACCCTCACCAAACAGCCATCTTTTTACCATTCTTTTAAAACTCAAAAAAATCTTTTACTCCCTTTATTGAAACTGGTAATTTATTCCATGCTATAGCACTAGTATATAAAAAATAATTTGTCCTATGTGTCAGACCCATTTTTAAAAATATCACCCTTTTTTCCACAGTCAATATCCCCAACTCCTTAAAACTTTCACTATGTAAATGCGCCCTAGAATGTACTTTTAAAATTATCCGAACTAATTTATTTTGAGCCTTTTGCAATTTATTCTTCAAAACTTGGGAACAACCATTATACCAAAAGGAGGAAGCATAATCAAAATGAGGTTGAATCAAGGCACCTGCTAATAATTTTAAAGAGTGAATGTCTAATAGACCGGCTTGCCTCGCTAAAAACTTAATTTCACCACATATTTTTATAAATGCCTTTCTAGCCATCAAATCACCCGTTAATTTATTATCTATCAAACAGCCCAAATAGTTTACTACAGATTTTACCTCTATGGCCTTACCATTTATCTTAATTAAAAAGGTATCATCCTTATTTAATTTCATTTTAGATGCAAAAAGAATGGCCTCAGTCTTTCCTGCATGTAGGGATAGTTTATAATCTAAAAACCATTTAGACATCTCCTCCTGCTGCAAAGTCATCTTTTCTTCAATGACCCCTTTGTGCTGATGAGATATTAAAACCGCTGCATCATCTGCGTACAGAATAATTTCCTCTGAGCAAGCTGCTTTAAGATCATTTATATATATAAAAGAAAAAAATAAGGGACCTAAAATACTCCCTTGAGGAACTCCAGAGTTAATAAATAAAGGACTAGACAAAATACCTTTAATGTCTACCCTCTGGCATCTATCATCAAGGTAGGACTGAACCCACCTAAGAGAATTCTCATCAAAACCAACTGCCTTTAACTTGTACAGTAAAATTGTGTGGTCTACAGTATCGAATGCCTTTGTGCTGATGAGATATTAAAACCGCTGCATCATCTGCGTACAGAATAAGTTCCTCTGAGCAAGCTGCTTTAAGATCATTTATATATATAAAAGAAAAAAATAAGGGACCTAAAATACTCCCTTGAGGAACTCCAGAGTTAATAAATAAAGGACTAGACAAAATACCTTTAATGTCTACCCTCTGGCATCTATCATCAAGGTAGGACTGAACCCACCTAAGAGAATTCTCATCAAAACCAACTGCCTTTAACTTGTACAGTAAAATTGTGTGGTCTACAGTATCGAATGCTTTCTGTAGGTCCAACATAACCATTCCACAGAATTTACCATTGTCAACCGCTTTCCTTATTTTATCAGTCATATATAATATACAAGTCTCAGTTGAATGTAAATGCCTAAAGCCAGACTGTAAATCATATAAAATATTGTTTTTACTAATATATTTTCCAATTTGGTCATATACAACTCTTTCCAAAATCTTAGACATTGCACCCAAAACAGAGACATGCCTGTAATTAGCCATATTTAACTTACAACCCTTCTTATATAGTGGTATAACTCTTAAACTCCTTTGGTATTATTCCTTGTTCAACTGATAAATTTAAGATATATGCTACATATGGAGCAATTACTCTAGCGGAGTCCCTAAAAAAATTTGCAGGAATATTATCAATCCCAAAGCTTTATTTGTTTTTATTTCATTTAAACATTTAAAAACCTCACTTTCAGTTACTGGTTTCAACTTCAAAGAATCTTGAATAATTCCACGCTTCCCATAAAAAGATTTCACTTGTGCCTTGTAATAAAAATCAGGCCTCTCTGGAAGTTGGTTATATAATTTATTAGCTAATGATATGAAATAATGATTAAAAGTTTCAGCAACCTCCTTTGGTTTAGAAATTAAAACCTCAATTAAACCAATTAAAACCTTAGAAATTTAAATTTAGATACTTTTTCTTAGAAGCATTTGAATAACCTAAATTCTTTAGCACACCCCATAGCTTTTTTGGCTCATGTCGATTTTCATTTATCTTATTTTTAAAATAATTCCTTTTTGCTTCTCTTATCAAATCCCTAACTTCGTTTCTCTATAATATATCATCATTAATCCAAGGTTCTGATTGCTGTTTAATTCTTACATTCTTATATGGAGCTACCCTGTCTAGTACCTTACTAAATACTTCCTTAAAACCCACCCAAGCTTTATCAACATCTTTGCAATTCAATACACTAGACCAATCAACTTTTCCCAGTAAATCACAAAATAACTCTGGACAATAATATTTCATTGCTCTCACCGATATTGTATTATGACCATTATATTTTATCTTCTGCACTTTTCTATATATATATATATTAAACAATGATCACTTATACAACAATACAACACCACCACTACAGCCTATTATCTTTGTGTCAGATACTAATATCACATCAATAACAGACTGCGTTTTTGGCGTAATTCTAGTTGGCACCGTAATAATTTGTTTCAAAACAAAAAAATCACAAACATTTTAAAAAGACTTATACATCACAGAGTCACTTTTAAACATATCTGTATTTAAATCCCCGCAAATTATAACTTCGGAGTCATGGTGTTTCAAACAATCATTTAAGACCCCCTCCAACAATTCATAAAAATCCCTCTGATCCGGAGGACGATAAAGTGACCCAACTAAAATGGGCTTACTCTTAGGTAATAAAATGTCCACCCACACGGCCTCAATAGAAGCACTGGCCAAATCATTTCTATCATTAAACATCAAATCCGATCTGACAAATATACAAACACCACCACCTTTACGATTTCGATCTCTTCTTATCAAATTGTAATTTGCTATTTCAATTTCAGAATCCAGAATCGAACCGTCCAACCAAGTTTCACTACACCCTAGTACCGACAAATTAAGCTGCGAACATAACAGTCTTATCTCAGAGATCTTTGGAAGTATGCTCCTAACATTTAAATGAGCAATAATTAGACCATTTTTGGTCTTCCTTAAGTCAATATCACAAGCAACATCCCCTCGAAATGAGCTAACTGGCTCATCCAGATGCTTGTGCTGCTTTAACAAAACCTGTTCACGCAGCTGGTGGTCCTCGTGCTCCGGGCATGAAAATGCATCAAACAACCTGGAGCAGGCCTCAGTTCCAGCAACCTGATGAATCACCTCCTGTTACTAAATTTTTACATTTTTAAGTTACTAAAAATTGTACAGTAAGTAATTACATAACTCAATAGGCCTACATAGTTACTTTGTGCCTCTGTCATGCAGGACCCATGTGTTCCCAGTTCAAACCCAACTTAGAACATAAATATGCCATGCAGGACCCATATATGTGTTCTCAGTTCAAACCCATGCCCACTTGGCCAATAAATATGCAGCACCCATAATGTAATCCAGTGATGTGCGGGTAAATGTATTAATAACCCACACCCGACCGACGTTTTCAACTAACCCGCCCGCAACTCGGACCGCAAAAAAATAAAAATAAAATATTCTACCCGACCCACTTCCTGACCCACATTTTTAAAAAGCAGTAAATGCTCATCGCAGCGTCATTGGGCCACAGGAACGTAGTCAAAAATAACTAGGCAAAAAAAAAAAAGAAATTCAGTCGACTTTTTACTTCTACTCCTTACATTTTCACGCAAGTATCTGTACTTTCTACTCCTTACATTTTAAAAATAGCTTCGTTACTGCTATTTCATTTCGACTTGTTTTCATTCCGGCTTGTCATCATTCAAAAAAAAAAAAAAACTATCCAGATATCGCGCCATCCGGATGGAGTGAATTTGATTGTGGTTGGATGAGAAGCATAAACATATACCATTCCAACACCCTATTGGTTTGTACGCGATCCATCACGCCTGCACATGACAAAAATCACATCACACTCCAGCAAGGACATAGCAAGTTTTGGGTTCGTTTATCAAAAAATATATTTCTTAAAAGTAGGGTTGGGTATGGAACCGGTATCCGATTGCCTCAGAGTCAGTCCGCTTAAATTGAATATGAAACCGGCGTCAGACCGGTCTCCTCCTCGTCTTTCAGCGCACTCTTCAATCCGCAGATCGCGGCGAAGCAGCACGAGCTCAAACAGAGACAGAGGACATAAGGTGTGTGTTTATCGATAGATTGTTAGAATATCCGTATCTGTGCAGTTCTTTGTCATAAATACAGTTTACAAAAGGCCACGAAGAAGCAGTCGCTTTCTCTTCTACTGTAAAGTTTTCGCTTGTCACCGCTCATCACACCACAGCTGTTTCCTCCAGCGAAAATCTTGCCCTTAACACATATGAACGAACACATACCTTAGTTACAATTATTTAAATATACTTAATTTAATCATACGTACTTTATACACTAGCTACTGTGCAAAAGTCTTAGGCATGTTAGTATTTTCCAGGGAACGACACTACTAAAGTCAAAGCCTTCTTGCTTTTGTACCGACAACAAATACATACAAAATATGTCAAAATATCCGTCTTGGAAAGTGTGTTCGAAAAAGTCTGTGGTTATGTCTTAATTGAAAGTAAAGAGTTGAGAAAGAAATCTGATGTGTATCCGAATGCACTTCTCTTAAAGTGACCGCGCCTAATTTACTAGCTCTGCTGTCAGTGTCTTTAATGTATGAAAATGAAAGTAAATCACTCACTGCTCTTGATTGAATTACTTTGTAGTTTTAACAAGAATTTATCCAAAGTCAATCCAAAAATCTGATAGAATTGATTATATTGTTTTACTAGTGGGTGCAGGACACTAATTCATTTATGATGTTATTATGATAAGTGTCTGGCAAAATACAGTGATCTGTGAAATATTATACCCAAAATTCTTCATACTGTAGACTACCAGTGAAATTGATTTAAAAAAAAAAATGTATTAGGGACCTGACCATGTTTTACTTGTGTTTCTTTCTTTAATTGCTAATGCAACCTTTTCATACCACAGACTGAACAAAATTAAGCATTGCTTGGTAACTGTTCAATAAAGTGTTGATAGTTGTGTAAATATTGTCATACTGACAGTTGTCTGAAGTTTTGGTTGATTCCATTACATATCTTTCTATCAAAGTTATCACACCGTTTAGGCGCTGGTACCAGTGTTGAGTACTCGAGACTCGGACTCGGTCTTGGACTCGGTCTCGAGACCGTATTTTAATGGTCTCGGTCTTGTCATGGACTCGTGTGCATTTTGACTCGGTATTGACTCGGACTCGAACATATTAGGAATCGGACTTATGCCCGAGTCCACTCGAGTCCCAATCAAAATATTTCATGATTATTACTGTATGTTAATGTTTATTTAAATTGATGTATGTTTGAGACATCCAATGACTGGTGGTTTTCTTTTGACGTGAGACGTTAGGCCAGCGACACATTGGATGTGTGGCGCAAGCGTCTCAGCTGCGTGGCGTGTCTGTTTTTAATTCGGCTCCCATGTTAACAGGTTAGATATTGCAGACTGCCTGCGTGAGACGCGCATAAAACGCGCGCATGCTAGAAATAGAACCGACGCCTATTTTTCAAGCGACACGCGTGCATGTTGGAAGCGTTTCCAGGCAAAATATACTAGGAAAATATGTTTATATATCATTTTGTACATAAATACATATTAATTCATGACATTTTGATATTTGAAAGTCTATAGGTTGGCATAAATTCAGATATAAATGTAATTTAAAAAATAAATTAATAATGAACGATTTTCAAATATTGCACCTGTCAAACATACTCTATTGTGCCGTCAATACTGTTGACGGTGTCCTATCAGTAGGTGTGTAAAAAAAAAAAAAGGAGAGGTCTCCCTTGTCACCTCCCTTGTCTCCTACAGCAGCAGCAGTGCGCCAAGCGCCGCGTGCAGGCACGCTTCTGGTGTGTAAAGACACAGAAAACGCGAAGCAGCCACCACGCTTCTAGCACGCAGCAGAGACGCCACGCAGCCAGTGTGTCACCGGCCTTAAGTTACCCTCCTGCCATCCGCCTGTAGTGATCCCGCTTTCCAGAAAGCCACGTTGCTACATTATTTCTCTCAACTGTGTTATTTTTACAAAGTAGGACAAAATGGTCACAAAAAATATCGTTTAATTAAATTATATAATGAATACAGACACAGACTGATTGTCTCAACACTAAACATCTCCCCCCAAAAACATGTCTGACAGAATGCATTGAACTAATATGGCATTTCATCCAGCTTTCTTCCCCTGGCACATACACACTTTTGCATGAAATTTTCCTGGACAGTCACTCGGCTCTTGTGTGTATGCCCTCCGTAACTAAAAAAAAAAACTTGGACTAGTGTGTATTTTACCCTGCATTAAAACGCACCATCCAGGGAAATTAGCATTAGATTATCCGTTGCTGTTACAGAAAGTGATAAAATGGTAACTGTTGTCAGTCCCCGCTTCCTCTGCGCCAGTAGAGTGTTTTTAGTCGGGGTGGATTGATCATGAGACCACATCGTGCTTGGTTGGATAGCAGGATGGTCTCCTCACTTATTTTTTTGAAAAGTAATTATGCCCACCTGTAATCTTCACAACATCTAAAGTGCACATAATCCAAGACATTGCAAGGATATTATCAGTCATTAGTTAAGCTTCAATGTTAAAAGTTATGTAAAAGCTGTTACAGTTGAACATTTACAGGTATAGTGGTACAGTAATGTTACTTGTACTAGAAAGGTTATATGGATGTGTATAGTGGTACAACGATGTTATGTGAAAATGAGCACTTAATATTGACAAGTTACAATTCATAATACTAATAAAATTACCTTTACACCACATACTATGTGGCCCTTTTACCCTTTATTGTTTCCACCAAACATTTTACATACTCTTGAAGATTTCTTTAGGTCTTGTCAAAGACCCAATCTCTCTGGTCTCGGTCTTGACTCGGACTCGACCCTTTCTGAACTCGGTCTTGACTCGGACTCGACCCTTTCTGAACTCGGTCTTGACTCGGACTCGACCCTTTCTGAACTCGGTCTTGACTCGGACTCGACCCTTTCTGAACTCGGTCTTGACTCGGACTCGACCCTCTCTGGACTCGATCTGGACTCGGACTCGAATGAGCTGGTCTCGACTACAACACTGGCTGGTACCGTTTTAAAAGTATCGAAAAGGCACTGAACCCTACTTAAAAGTTATTATTTCTCACTGGCTCATTTACCAAATGGGTGCTTTCTCTTCCTCCTCCACAAATTAAGCTACTGTAGGTAGTTCGGTAGCGAGACGTTTCAATAAATTATCGTTTGCTATTGATGACGCGATTAACAATGTTGTGATAACTAGGCCCTACCAACTTTGTAACTCCTCTTAAGCTTTTGTTCTTAATGGCATTTTTTCCCTTACATTACTTTTACATTTATACTTTAAGTAGTTTTTTAAACCAGTACTTTTACACTTTTACTTGAGTAAAAAGCTTGAGTTGATACTTCAACTTCTACAAAAGTTTTTTAAACCCTAGTATCTATACTTCTACTTGAGTAATGAATGGCAATACTTTTGACACCACTGGTCATTTAATTGTTTAGTAATAAACTGGTGTTTTCTGTGTCGCTGCAATGCATCTCGCCAGAACGCCAGAGAAAAATGCACATTTCCAATGGATTACATCATCCGAGAGTAGCCCATTTATTTTGGTTTGAATTTTTTCATTTAAAAGAAGACATTTCAAGCTGTCTGTAATATATAGTCTATATTTCTCAAATCTGTGAGGCATACGCTGAGTTTAGTTTACATGCAATGCGAGTGATCGTGCCGGCTCCTTATTAGCCTACATTGTCTGCTAGGCTATATATTTGCTTCTTATTTATTATAAACAGGCAACTGATTGATAAAACATTGATCAAAATTAAGATACATTTTATACAAAACGAAAATCTTTTAAAAAGAGTTTTCTATAAAACAAAACTTATGAAGTCGTCAAAATCATGTTTTACCAAAAACAGCGATGTTGCGCCCCATGTAGTCTTCTTTGGCACCTCAATCTCTACGTGCAGACTGAGCTCGTGCGTCATGTTCATGCCAGTTATTCAGCCAATATATTGTAGGCCTATGTTGCTCCCCATGTAGTCTTCTTTGGCACCTCAATCTCTACGTGCAGACTGAGCTCGTGCGTCATGTTCATGCCAGTTATTCAGCCAATATATTGTAGGCCTATGTATTTCAAAAATGTGTCTTGTACTATATAAATGACAAAGGTTTAATTGGCATTTTTATTTCAAAGGACCCGACTGACCGCGAAACGAATATCATTAAAAATATTTTTGGATGACTCGTAACCGCGGGCGACCACAGGCACCCGCTCATTTTGGATCAACCCGCGCATCACTGATGCATTCCCAGTTCAAACCCATGCCCACTTGGACCATAAATATGCCATTCAAGACCCATATATGTGGTCCCAGATAAAACCCATGCCCAATTGGCCCATGCCTGTCCCTTATGGGGCCCATGTAACATATCAGCTCATATGGGCTTCCTATGTGGGACTCATACTACAAAACCTACATGGGACCCGCTGATTTCACCCAGCCAAAGCCCATGCCCACACAGTAACCATGGAACCCGTACTTAACACATCTGGGCCCCACATGTCATTGCTGACTGGGCACATAGCAGTTCAAATACTGACTGATATCTTCCGAAGGTGTGATTTCATATAGTTTATTGTCTTGACCAAGGTGATTGTATGTAGACAGGTTTGCAACCCGTTTTTTTTAAGCAGTTGTAAACAGCGTAGTATAGCTCGATGTTCAGCAGCAGATATCACAGCTGAACAATGCTCTGTTTGAATTTGTTAATATTCTGACAATATATGTTGTTACTTTAATCAGAGGTGGACTGTAAGGAAGTACATTAGTTAAGGATACTGTACATATATGAAGTACTAAGTTATGTTTTATTTTTCTCACAGGAAAGCAGCACTACCAAAATATGGTCTTACACATCATGACGCAATGTTGTAGATTAAACTACCAAACATTATATTTACCAGGCAACTTTAAATTGAATAACCTTGAACATTCAGAAGTAAACTGGAAAATACACAGTGGTGCAGAAGTAATTTTAATGTAAAACCATCCTGACAAATCCTTTTTTAGAACAACACTGTATATACCTTTACTTTTACTCTCAATACCTTAAATGTGTTAGAGTATGCAAGATAACACTATTATTTAAAGAATAGTTCAGCCAAAAATGAAAATTCTGTGATCATTTACTCACCCTTAAGGTGTTCCAGGTTTGGAATTTTCTCTTTAGCTAAGGTTTTAAATGATTAGTAGTTTTTCCCCAATATGGTATTGGTAGTTAATAAAATAATTTTACTAAAGTATCTCAATATTTATTGTACTAATTATTTTGTCACAGCTCTAAACAATTTCTTTTTTCCTTCTTTCTTTAAATCAGAGCAGCCCCCTGTACTGCAGGCTAAAGGTGAATGTGGCAGCGCTGGACAGGAGTTTAATGGTTTTGTCCTGAGCAGCGAGGCCCTGACAGTGCTGCTGGATCTTCTGAGAAGTGCCACAATCCAGACACTGGTGTTTCTCTTCTGTCTGCCAGTGGTACATCATACAGATGGTCTCCAGAGTGTTTGACATGTGCCTCATTCCACTGTCACAGCATTGTCCTCCGACTCTCTGAGGAGGTGCTGGTCATTCACCAAGAGATTGACCTCCTGAAGGCCCCAGAACACATGGTGGCAGTGCTGTAAATGGTTGTAAAAAGTACTTTCAGTTATAGAACAATTGTTTTAATGTGTAAAAATATTTACAGGTCAAAAGATAAACAAAAGAATGTTTTGTGAAAAAGTATAAGCTGCATTAAAAAAAATTTAAAACGTACATAGGTATTTCTCTTTTATTTACATGTGAATATGCAAAACAAAAATACAAAATGTACAGAAAAGTACTCAGGCTTATTTATTAATAAATTACTCACAAAAAAATAAATAATATATACAACTCATGCATTTCATTTTTAACTTGCATCATAAGAATAAATAAACTACAGAAATTAGGTTGTTTCATTGACAACATATTTAAAAAAAATACAGAAAAACTGTAATGTACCCATTTTTTTCCCTCCGATTTCTCTTGGCTAATGAAGAATGGCTAATCAATAATGTATTTAAGCATTCTCTCAAGAAGAGAGCACACTCTCTCTGGAGTGATGTCCTCCTTGAGCAGCTTCCACTCACTCCCTCACTCCCGCTGTCCCGGGACACTTAGCAAATAAACCATGCCTGTTAACAACAACAGCACAATGAATTTCAGCAAAGATTTGTCTATTAACTTTGTATTTGTTTAAGTCTTTCCCCAGCAGACTCACTCTCTCCAGAATATTACTAAAACAAGAGAAAATGGAAACACTTATGAAAAATATAAAGCAATCTCAACATTAGAAAATATGAGTGCTTAAGTTTTGTTCAAACATTTGTAGACATATCTTGCATGACAGCACTATAAAAACACATCTAAGGGAAAGACCATTGCATTATATAGTGGCTATCTTATTGTTTGTGTGCTTTATGTAAAAAAACTGGCTTTTAACACTTTCGCTAGGTATTTGGGTAAATGAAATTACATTCCAATGCAAAGTGCTCCAAAAGAACTCTCACCTGGCCTGTTCTTTGAATATAAACACTGCCGTTATATGCGCGCAAGTGATTCTGGGATATGGTAGGGTGCAAAGTGTCCATAAGATGTACACTTCATTTTCATGGGAAATGAAGGGCGCATATGAAGTCGCTTTCGAAATTCAATTCGCCACAGTGACGCATTCACACTTTAAATGCGCCCTTTGAAGTATGCATTCTGACTTTGGGACAGTTTACGTCATGGCGCTGTGACGCAATCACACTTCACATCCGCACTTCGGAGTCCATGCACTTAAGTTTGGGACACAGCTTATATTAGATGCACCAGTACAGATGTGAGATTGGAGGTGTAACTTGCATCTCCTGTGTGAAGGGGGTTCCATTTGTTGTTGTTGAAAGGGGGGGTGGGGGGTGATGGGGGGTCCCGATGTCGCTGATTGACTGGAAGTTCAGTAGTCGTTGAAGTGATGTCTTTGGAAGCCCATGGTTGGGAGTTGTCTGAAGACGCGGAGATGTTGGCTGGTTGCAGGCGGGCACTCGAGGTCAGACTCAGAGACACGGTGTTACAAAACTTAACTCAGAAGCTGAAACTCTCAACAGAAAAGTTAAATAATAGAAGTAAAGTTCGACGAGACTAGGTGGTGTTTTCTCCTCATCGTGCCTAAGTAGCAGCAGGTGTGAAGGCCGAAGCATGCTGGAACCACGCTAAAAGAATGATAAAAGTCATGACTAAAAGAAAAAGCTAAAAAGCTAAAGCTAAAAGCAAACTTAGATGGTGTCCTAACTTGACCAATTAGAAATAGTCTTTGCTTTGTCACCATGAGTCTACTGGTGTAAATGTTGAAAGCTGTTCTGTGAAAGAGTTGGTTGGTTAGCTTGCTTCTGACTTGTGGTGCTAGGAATTGATTTACAGCATCCTGTTTCTTGAGCTTTTCTGTGGAATTCGGCTCATCATGTTTCAGCCATGCTCCTGATCAAATCTTTAATTTGTCTGGTTCGGGTCTGATACCCTACACAAACTATAGTTTGAAACACTTTTGGACATATTACACAAAGCTGACTTCATTCCATTTTTTCGATGGGGACATGTTATGTGTATCTGTGTGATTAATTATTTCTGAGTCCGTAGGTGGCGTTGTGGGAGGATTTCTTATGCGAGAATTATGTGACGTCATCGGGGATACCGGATAAAAAGCTCAGAGACGGCAATGGCAGTGCTCTCTTTCTCTCCACTTCCCATTAATCAGCGTCTCTCATTGCCTCTTGGAGGCGGTTTTGTTTGTTTTATGTTAAGCTTAGGTTTAACGTATAAAGTTGTGTTTTGATATTTAGTATATTTCTTACTGTTCAGTTGTGGGTAGTGTATGTATTTATTTATTAGTTCACGTTTGCTTATTTAGTAAGAACTGAGCGAGGGAAGCAGATGTCCGGAAGACTCACCTGTTTTTATTTTTCGGTAGCCAGGTAAGAACTTTACTCCGAGAACAGGTGTAGTTAGGGAACTGTTTTCTTAGCTTCCCTACCCGTGAACTGATTGTTCTCTTTATTATCCATTAGAATGTTTTCTTTATTGTAAATATTATTTGTGAATGTTTGATTTTGAACTTTGTTAATTAAATAGAGACGTCTTGGAACTCACATCAGGGGTTGTGATTCTTCTTTGTTATATGTTCGGCCTGTGTCCTTAGAATTCACGAGCCTTGAAATGGTAATGGGCCGTAACAGGACATCTTAAGAGAAGACGTCTTGGGCCTAATTCCACTGAAAGGATTTTTTTTAAAGTCAGTGGACTAAATCTGGAGCATGTGAATATGTAGAATATGTGAATACATGTGAAATTAGATTTTTCCATCACCTAAAATATCAGTTTTTGGGTGGCATTAGGAACCGTAGACTGGATGATCTTATCGGCATTCTCATCAAGAAAACAGATGGATAAACCAGGTTTATTCGTGATTTGCAGGCAGTTGGAAGAATGAAAAATGCCTCTTTAAAATCAGGAGAAAAACTTAAGTCAGCCTCTAGATTGGTGGAAAAAGGTTGGCAAGATAGCATTAATCGTATATCCCATGACTCATACCTTTATGAAGTTCCATCAGAACAAACCCCTGGTCTATCCTACAAAGTTTGTCCATCTGAAAGTTCCTGATTTCACTTACTGATTTGCTGTATTTAATGATTTGATGAGTGAACATGATTCTCAGAAGTTTCCCGCTTTGAATTATCAAATAAGCGCACATGCTAGTGTAATTAAGCAAAATAAGCTTTACTCCATTTTGTGCTTTGACAGAAAAGAGGTAGATGTAAGTGTGCATATGAGAAATGAAGTGAAAGAGACTGCCGTGTTTTGGTTTAGTTTATTTTAATATGTATTGTTTTAAAACTAATCTGAAAAATTCTGTAATCTTTAATTGTAAATTACGCTAAATAAACCATGAACCTTTAACATTACTCTGCTGTCTGAATTAATTCTCTAACAGTGATGTTGTATATTTAAATCGGTTAACTGTAACATTACTTAATTGAGACGACAATGTTTGAAACAATTACAATTCATCTGTTATTGTGTTCACTGGCTCAGTTTACCTATACTTAAACTGACTGATTAAAAATTAGATGACAACATCTGCAACTTGTGGTCCAAATGTATGGGTCAGCAGACTAAAAGGTGATTCCTTGCCCAGTTTTTCCCTTAGCAAGCACTGGAGAGTACAGAGTGTATTCCTGTAAACATAAATGGACAGTTACATGGATTTGTAAGCAAGAATCAAGTATAAAAAATAAAATAAAAAAAATCTATAGATAGAGCTATAAAGAATGAAGTCCCTGGGTCAACATAAGATATTTCACTATTATTATTTTTATTATTATCAATAAAATAAAGTGATTAATTACTGTTTGTCTTATATTAGATGAGCTATAAAGAATAAAGTCCCTGGGTCAACACAAGAATATTTCATTATTATTATTATTATTATTATTATTATTATTATTGTTGTTGTTGCAGTATAGTGATAGATTACTCTTGGTCTTATATAAGATATTGTATTATTATTAAAATAAAATGATTAATTAAGACCAAGAGTACACATTTTAAATGGCACATTTTAAATAATATGCACTTACCTTTGTGAAATGAAGGAGACGTCAAAGTGCACAATTCAAATAGTGGCGCGCAAGCTGAGGCTGGCACATGTCACTTGACGTGAGTAATCTGATTGGTTGATCAGTTTTACCTTAAGCACCTCCCTTGTTGACCCAGGAACGCATCGAACTCGGCAGAATCAGGACGTGCCTCCATGTCTCCACACTCCGTGATTTAATTAAATCATCCGCCAGTGCCAAAGTCACCCCAACAATGTCTGAATTTGTGAATAAATTGAGGGATAACTTTGCAACAAGATTTGACGAAGGTTCTCTGCAACTGGAAATCATTGACATACAAGTATCATCTGAACTGAAGCAATATGTGTGTGTATATGAAGGAATGATAGGAAGTGATCACTCTCCAGTATTGTGTAAAATCAACATAAATGTATCTGAAATTAGATGTAGAATAATGTAGAATAAGAAATGGGTATTTGGGAAGGCTGATTGGGGAAAATTCCAGTGGGAAAGTGACAAATATCTGAATCAGATTGAAGATAATTGGGATATAGAAATTCTGGAAAATAAAGTAAGACTGGGTATTATAACAGCAGCATTAGCTCAATTGGGAACACAACTCAAAAAGGAGAAGTGTGGACAATGATTAAAAAGATGGATGGAGAGAGGAGAGATTGGAATTACCATTTCATATGGGAGAATTAAATAGAGCATTGAGAAAAACTTTGAAGACTGCACCAGGAACATATGAATTATGTTATAGCATGTTGAAGCAGTTAAGTGGGGAGGAGAAGAATAAGTTACTGATGCTATACATTAAAGTGTGGGAAGAACGAAGAGTGCCAAAGAGCTGGCAGGAAGCAGTTATTGTTCAAACAAGAAAACTGGGCAAAGATTCTAGTAAGCCAATGAATTACAGACCCATTGCCCTGACTTCTTTTTTTTTTTTTACAGGCAAGTCATTAAGAACAGGTTCTTATTTACAATGGCAGCCTGACAAGTGGAATGACCCCTTAGGGAAAGGGAAGTAGGGCTAAAATAAATACAGAACATTAGAAATACATACAGGTTAGCATTTACACAAATACATTTCAAAACATCAAACATCATCATCAATGTATTTACTGTTAATTTTTTTTAAATAAATAAATAATTATGTAGTGAAGCAACTGCATATGTCCATGAACAAGTATGATATACTAGTTTTGAAGGATGAAATTGGAACTAGTTTATCTAGTTTGAGAATGTTTTGCAGAGCATTCCAGTCGTGAGCGGCAGCAGATTGAAAAGATGTAAGACCAAACGTAGAATTTGGGAATGCTTATTGAACATGAAGTGAGGACCTAGTGTTGTATGTGACAGGCTATGGCTGCAGCAGGTGACCTAAGTAAGGAGGTGAGTGGCCGATATATCTGTAAACTAATGGGAGGGATGGTAAATGGGAGATTAATGTATATTATGGAAAAACAAGGTATGGTGACTGAATGCCAAAGTGGATTTAGGAGATAAAGGGTTACTATGGATGTAGTTATGCTTGGAAGATAAAATAAGAAAAGCTCAAATAAAAAAAGAGACAGTAGTAGCAGTATTTTTTGATTTTGAAAAAGCCTACAGTATTATATGATATTGGGAGAGGGGTTGATGATTAAGTTGCATAGAATGGGAATTAAAGGAATAATTTTTAATTGGGTAAGGATTTTTTGAAAGATAGAACAATTCAGGTTAAAATAGGAACAAATTTGACGAGCAAGCATGTAGCCGAGAATGGAATGCCCCAGGGGAGTGTAATAAGTCCAACATTATTCTCAGTACTGATAAATGACTTATATGTAAATGTTCAAACAGGCATGGGAAGATTGTTTGCGGATGATGAAGCAATATGGAAATAGGAAGAAATGTAAAATATATAATTGAGTAAGTTGAAGATGGTATTCAGCAGGTTGAGAAGTGGAGAATAAAATAGGGTTTTACATTTTCTGTTGAAAATTGAAAACAAGGACAAAAATCAATGAAGGTTTTAATTTAAAACTATACGGAAGTAATTTGGAGAGAGATAATACATTTTGCTTTCAAGAAGTACATTTTGATCCAAGGTTAATGTCATGAGGTGACCGAGTCGAAGCGGAACCAAGCCCCGCTGAAGTTGTGTTCCCTCCGGGACGGCGTCATGGTAACATCAGGACGGTTCCGGTTGTGTATCTGTCATCATAACAATGGTGGATAATGACCGAATTGCATCAGGTGTGGAAGATTTAAGCTGGGCAATTGGAGTGTACAAAAGAAAAAGAGAAGAGACAGTTGGGGTGGTTCTCCCTCGAGATAAGTTGTTCTTGGGTGGTGTCGCTGATTTATGGAGGTTTTTGGAGAAGTTGTTGTGAGAGCTCGGCTGTATTAAGGGGGCAACGGCGATTGTGTGAGTACGAGTTGAATACGTCAAATGTTGGAAAGCGAGTGAGATATGGAGATTGAGTGAAGATTGGAGAACACTATCATCATTGGAAGGGATATAAGTAGTATGACATCAGTTTTGATTGAATGTATGCACCTGCACTGAGCTGAAGACGATGTTGTGAAGTGTATTAATTACGAGTGTAATCATCACTTGAGGGTGGTTGGATTGGGTTATCATTGAACTCTTGTTTTTCTTCTTCTGAGTGTGAGCGAGTGTTGAGGAAGCTCTGTATATTGTGCCAGTAAGGAGGCATCTGGATTCCCTCGTTATGTGATGAGAACTGACTCAGTACGACATTGAAAGGATTGATCGTTGGGTGAGAGCTGGTCTTATTGCACTGAGAGAGAGTGGATATGCAGTGCCTGATTTGATGTGTCACACCGTATGTGTGTGGGGATCATATTTACTGACCGCCGTGCACTCCCCATATTTTATTCTAATTCGCTGTCATTGGAGAGGGATTTCAGGTGCTGAATGTAGACATTTCACCTTTACATGTTGGAAGAATGTGCGCACTTTTATAACTTCCTCTGACTGTCTAATAGAGAATTCTTCTGCTAATCTCCCCTTGTGTGATGCCTGCCTGAAGGAGAGACACATTGGACACACCCTCGTCTGTTTTACAGAAAGACACTCCAGCCGTGAGCTCTTGTATTGAGGAAAAGCATAAATGGACTTGTATAATTTCCTGTCTGTCGAATAGAGAATTCTTCTGCTAATGTCCCCTTGTGTGATGCCTGCCTGAAGGAGAGACACATTGGACACACCCTCGTCTGTTTTACAGAAAGACACTCCAGCCGTAAGCTTTGTATTGAGGAAAAACATACATGCACTTGGATAACTTACTCTGTCTATTCAATAGAGAATGCTTCTGTTAATGTCCTCTTATGTGATGCCTTCTAAAAAAGAGACACACATTGAACACACCCCCATTTGCTGTATAGAAACGCACGCTCCAGCCGTAAGCCCTTGCCCCTGTATCAAAAAAAAAATACATATACTTGTGTAACTTACCCTGTCTATTTAATAGAGAATTCCTTTGCCAACGTCCCCTTATGTGATGCCTGCCTGAAGGAGAGACACACATTGGACACATCCTCGTCTGTTTTACAGAAATACACTCCAGCCGTAAGCTCTTGTCTTTGTATTGAGGAAAAGCATAAATGCACTTGTATAACTTCCTCTGTCTGTCTAATAGAGAATTCTTCTGCTAATGTCCCCTTGTGTGATGCCTGCCTGAAGGAGAAACACATTGGACACACCCTCGTCTGTTTTACAGAAAGACACTCCAGCCGTAAGCTCTTGTCTTTGCATTGAGGAAAAACATACATGCACTTGGATAACTTACTCTGTCTATTCAATAGAGAATGCTTCTGTTAATGTCCTCTTATGTGATGCCTGCTTAAGGAGAGACACACATTGAATACACACCCGTTTGCTGTATAGAAACGCACGCTCCAGCCGTAAGCCCTTGCCCCTGTATCAAGAAAAAAATATACATATACTTGCATAACTTACCCTGTCTATTTAATAGAGAATTCCTTTGCCAACGTCCCCTTATGTGATGCCTGCCTGAAGGAGAGACACACATTGGACACATCCCCATCTGCTTTACAGAAACACACTCTAGCTATAAGCTCTGCCTCCGCACTGTGGGAAAGCATGTATGTACTTGGATAACTTATTCTGTTTGTTCGTAGAGGAATCCCTCCGCCAAAGCTCCTCTGGTGGAGGTCTGCTTGAAAAAAGAGACTCGTGTTGGAAGCATTCACGTTGTTCGCTTGGCAGAGGGCCGCTCCCCTTCCTTGTCCCGCTCCGTGCTTTAAAAAGGTATACATACCTGGACATTCACCTGCCTGGTAGAAGATCTCCCCCTTCTGTCCACTAGCTCCCGTGCCGGCCACGGCTTGACAGTCCGACGGTTCGAGAAGTGTTGCTTACCTGGATACTTACCTGTTGGTCGGGCCGGTGGCCGACTTCCGCCTCCCCTAGTCGTTACGTTCTGGCATGAGTTGCCTTGAAGAATTCCACACCTTCCCTTGGGTCAGAGGTTTGGTCCCCGCCCCTGTTGGGGGGCCCAGAAGCTTCATTAGGACTTTTAATTTATTCAGTAAAACTTGTTAAACTTTATTCCACCTGTCTGTCTGGTCTTTGGCACGCTCCTCAAGGTGGTCCTTGGTTTTAGGCGTGGATGCAGTCTGGCTAAATTAGTAGAAGATAGAAGGAATGTGGAGAATAAGTGTAAAAAAGTAATAAATATAATGAGATGATGCTGAATCGCTGAAATATATACATATGTAAGTTTTATAAGGTCAAGAATAGAGAACGGGAGTGTGGAAGATGGATCAGCAGCCAAATCTGTACTTGCAAAATTTGATATATTACAGGCTCAAGCATTAAGATTATGCTAGGAGCAGTAAAAACATCACCAGTTTGTGCAGTACAGGTGGAAGCAGGAGAAATGGACATTCAATGTGAACAATTGCTGTTAAATTATTGGATTGATCTAAAGAGACATAGAGATGGCCATCCTACTAAGATAGTACTACAAGCTAGCCTGGAAAAAGAAAGGGCTCCAAAGTTTAGTTTTGGATAGATAGGAGATGAGGCAGCTATAGATTTGGGAGTGAGCGAAAAAGAGTTCTGTCCTATTCCTTGACTTTCCAGTATTTAAGACTGAAACCATGGAAGTTGACTTTAAATTACATCAAATCAAAACAGTAGCTATAGGTATAGACCTTGTAGCTGAATACTACAAATATGTGGATGATAATTACAGAGACTATATTCAAATGTATACCGATGGGTCAAAATATCCTGAAACAGGAGGGACTGGATCAGCAATTTTTATAGTTAATCAAGGAGGTGAGGAAAGCAAATGAACCACGAATGATCTGAGTCTATATACAGTTGAGTTATATGCTATCATGATGGCATTATAATTGATAAGGATTCCTTTACAGTTTATTAAACAAAGTAAGTAATAATATTGTTTAATTTATTTATGTATTCTCTTTTCATTGTAATGCAACAAAAGCCACAACCACAATCCAACAAACACTACAAAAATACATTCCATGACAAGAAGAACAGGAGTAGGATGAAGAAAGAAAAGCTTATAAACTCCTACCCCATTCTTATATTAAGAAAGTTACAAATTAATTGACCTCACCGACATGACAAAAAAATAAAATAAAAAACATAACAACTGCAAAAAATAAAAAATAAATAAATAAAGTGGCCCAGACCAGATGTAATCTACTTAAAAAATATATTCTTTTTTTTTTAATCATTAATTCTGCTTAAAAAAAACTAAACAAACGAAAACAACAAAGATGCAATAATGACAACTCTAGCAATGAAAACAACTACGAGACCATTGTTGTTATGGTTTTAACAATTTTAACATTTATCTTTTTACAAGTTAAATATCTTCTGTTTAAACATATTTAAATTTAAGAATATTTGAACAACATTTTAGATCATTTTCTAGAAAATTCCATCTTTTCACACCAAAAATCATTAAAATCATTATTTCTTCTGCTTGTCTCACTATTTACAGTAAAAAAGGGTTTGCAGTCCATGCGGTAACAGGCAGTGTTTTGCTTTATCAACAGTTAATAAAGTTTGTAAAGAAACCCAGTCCTTCAATTTGAGTAGTCCTGACCTCGGAAACAGTCCTGTAGTATGTTCTCTTGGAGCAACTCCATTAATTATTCTTATAACTCCTTTTTGCAAAATTCTTATTGCCTTATAATTTAACATAAACTTTACTTTGCTCAAAATGGCAATGTTTTAACAAATCGTATTTCTTACATAGGCTATGTGTGATTTCCATTAAAATTTTTCATCAATGAGTACTCCTAAAAACCTAAATTCTGACACTCTCTCAATAGTCATTCCATTTAAAGTCAAACATTATCAGGACATTTTTGATTTGTAAACAACATAAATTTTGTTTTACTTAAGTTTAAAGGTGCCATCTGTAATGTTTGGCAAAAAAAATCAAGTCATACTCCACATTCCATAACAGATGGGGGCAGTATGCCTCAATAAAGTGAATTGGTCTACTCTAGAGTAACAAACGAGAAACGGCATAGTCTCTATGCTCCGCCCCTACCTTCACAACAACACTACAGCCATAGCCGAAGCCTAAATGTGCGTTCACACCGCCGGCGTCTAGAGCGTCAAAAATCGCTCTTGCCGCTCTGCTCACGACGCTGCAGAAAGATTTGTGAGCGCTCAGACGCTGTAACGTAGATCGAATGCTTATTTTGTATTTAAAGCGGCCACAAAGCAAACAAGCTTGTTGATCTCGTGCAGACTAACCACAAGGAGTAATAAGTTAACCTCATTAAATATTGTTGTGGATGAAATATTAGGATCCTTTACTTAAAATGAACAAACTCAGACACCTTGGTCCACGTATCACTTTTAATTTATTTTTTATGTCCCTGTACGCAAACAGGGACACATCATAGATTAATACAAACGCTAAACAGCAATAATCAACCTGTCCTTTATTCTGCTTGGGAAATAATGTGCCAACTCTCAAGCATTCAGCGTTTTTGACTCTTTTCACACGCTTTCACGCCACACATCAATTTTTT
Organism: Carassius auratus; assembly: GCF_003368295.1. NCBI lineage: Eukaryota > Metazoa > Chordata > Actinopteri > Cypriniformes > Cyprinidae > Carassius > Carassius auratus. Next base: position 205,622 of record NW_020527732.1, read on the forward strand.
TCACGCACAGAAAAACCACGAAGCAAACAGGACACGGAGACCAACATACTAGACAGAGCAGGTTAGTTATGATATAATAAAATGGGTAACGTTAAGTTACAGCCAGCTAATTATCAAACGCAGCTACGGTTAGCCATCGCTAACATTAGCACGTTTATCTAACAGCCTTTGATACATTGCTATGTTATAACTTCCCGAAAACAAATACACAAACACATAAAACAAACTTCTAGCGAAATACTAACAGCATCTAACTTACTGTTAGACATTTTGCAAGTTCGGAGTCGAGCCTCATTTCTTTATGGTCCATCAGTTGTCTCCAGCGATTGAAAGCAGTGCTGATGTTTACTCTGGGTCGGCTCCTTTTCTTATCGGATTTGATTTGTGATTCCGAGCGCGGTTGTTTCCCTGTAGCGGGTGGTGGTGGTAGGGGTCTCTTGCCAAGGGCTTGAGACATCATTTCTCTCTCTTCCCTGAACTGAAATGAAGTAGTACTGGGCTGTACTTTCCACACGATTGACATCAGGTTCAAGTACACGCCCACAAGCCGTGCGAGTTATTCGTGTATTGCAGGTTGGTTATGTTGCCCGCATACTGCCTCCCATGGTCGAAACTGGTATTACGACACCTGTCGGGCCGGGGCTAGTAATGCTAATGCTAATTAAGGTTGATATCTCTGCAGCACTATAACTTGACATTTTTTTAATGACATCATCGCCCTTATTTCTTCTCATTCTTTTGATGCGTGTAGGTCATGTTAAGGATATTTTTAACTCAATTTCTGCATATGGCACCTTTAACGACAGCTTATTTTCATTAATCTATTTCTGAAGTAGGACCAATTGTTGTTCAGTAATTTTGATTACTTTTTTTAAATTCTTCCCCGATACAAAAAAATTTGTATCGTCCGCAAAAAGAACAAAACGTTAAATCTTTGATTCATCACAGGTCATTAAAATATAAAGTAAATAATTTAGGCTCCTGCACAGAGCCTTGAGGGACACCACACTGTCTTGTTTTCAACTTAGATTCATGGCCTATATACTCTACATGTTGTCTATTTTTTAAGTAACTAATATTCCAATCTAATACTACACCTCTAATTCCATATGTCTGTAACTAAGATATCAATATACCATGATCAAGAGTGTCAAAGGCCTTTTTAAGGTCAATTAAAATTCCAACTGTGTGATTTTTATTCGCCAATTCTGTAGTAATGTCCTCTGTGATTTTCATCAAAGCCATAGCTGTTGAGCGGATACTTCAAAACCCAAACTGATTATAATGTATCAAAAGCCCTATTCGGACGGGACTAGTTTTCTAAACTACGTTTGAGTTTCGATTCTTACCACCTGACGTCTGTGATTTTCATGTACCAATTCGGACGGGACTAACATCTCCGTGTTTTTTACAGAGGTGGGAGGGTCTGATTTGTGCATTTGGGCGTCACAGATCACGCACTCTGTACATATGTAATTAAAACATTATGTAACATTATGAGTGCATAAATGAACGTGAGTAATCTTACCTGATGCTGATATTACAACAGACGGTATTAACAGTTTACGTGATCTTGCTCTTGATTTTATTAATTTTTTAAATTTATTTATTTGCCCCTAAGCAAATATATCAAACATCCGCGCGGTAAGAGCATCTACGGTAATTCACGTTGGCCAAAACACATGAGGAAATGCGTTGTGAAATAAAATATCACCGGCAATCACAGACATTCGCATTCGGACGGGATTAGTTTTCTCAACATTGAAAAAAAAATTAATGAAATTCATCAGCCATTTTTTCACCACTTATCTCGGCGTTCTGTTCATTCATTAAGTATAATGTCTGATTATAATTCATTTTACTGCCCATAACCTCCCTTAAGACTTTCCACATTTTTTTTTATATTACTTTTGTTTTCCATCAACAAGTTTGTATAATCTTTCTTTGCATGTTTCATCATAGTAGCCAACTTATTTTTATAGGCTGATAATATAAGGTGTATATGTAAGTCAAGATAAGAATAGGTTATCTTTAACAGAATATTGCTGTGGCAGGAAGTAGCCATGGTTTTTTTCATTTGTAGTAAACACATGATTAATTTTCATAAGGGCGGGTTATGCCAGGTTGAAGAAACAATATATGTATTAGCTATTTGAATGTAGTAAGTATGAATGGGAAAGAGGACAAATGATAGAAAAAAGGAATTCAGGATCTCAACAAAATGTGCCAGATGTAATAAATTAAGTATTTTTTGATTTTAACTTTATATTATGAAAGTCAAGAACCAATCTACTTTTTTGGAAGACAAATTAACTTTAAATGAGCAGTTTAATTTTCTCCTTGCATCCCCAAATAGGTTTGCTCAGTTAAATTTGTTTCCTAATGCTCCTTGTTGACATCTCTAATGCTTTTAAATCCATGTACAATAAAAGCGCACTCCCAGTATCAACACTGGCACAACATTTTCCACCTTCAGATGGGTTATTTATAGGTTTTCCATTGTGTTAGGAAAATGGCAGGCATCTCTTAAGTTCAATTTAGTATTTGGGGAGCCAAACTTGCAGAACCTGTACTGACGTAAGGGGGTTTTTGTGCAGTAGCAGGTCAATTATAATTCTGAAAAATAATTGCCGAAATGACACTCAAATAGAACTAATGTTTGGACTCTCAGTGAATGACCTCTTTTGAAAACTGTTGGCTTGTGCAACATCTTGGGCGGTTTGTTTCTAGCACAGTTTCAATATTAAAGGGATACTCCACCCCAAATTGAAAATCGTCATCACTTGCCCCCAAGTCGTTCCCAACCCATAAGAGCTTCGTTCATCTTTGGAACACAACTTATTTTGGAGGAAAACCAGGAGGCTTGTGATTGGCCCACTGACTGCCAAGTAAAATGCACTGTCAAGGTCCAGAAAAGCATCCTTGGAGTAGTCAGACTATGTACGTTCTTCTGTGTCAGCCGCGCCACAAGCTTGTGTTTTCTACATAAATTTACGCCTTGATTTGAAAGAGAACCGTGGCATCCACTAGCATATGCCGTTTGCGTTCAGCAGGTGTTTTTCAAAATGGCGCTAGGGTGATGTGGGGAGAGACAGAGGAGACCATCTGTTGAATAAAGTCTTTGTTTCATTTGTGTACAAAGTGTTCTCATCGCTTCCTAACGTTACGGTTCATCCACTGATGGCAGATGGGTAATTCTGACGGTGCTTTTCATACTTTTCTGGACCTTGACCGACGAGTGTTTTACTTGGGGATGGTCACAGGCCTCCCGGTTTTCATCCAAAATATCTTTAACCCCTTTGCTGTCAAGGATCGTCACCGGCCCCAGATTATTGTTTTACTTTCACAGCACGTTAAACATCACTCTCTTACTTGACCTGGAGAAACTGCGCATCAGTTGAAAGTTTAAAGACTGTAGCTTCAATATTTGACCAATGTTTTGATAAAACAGTGACCGTAATTTATGTCAGGAGTACAAAATAGGAGCCATTTTTAGAATAGAAATTCACCAAGCATTCATATTCAGTCACGTCTGCAGTGGTTTGTGTTGTCATAGATTCACTGAAAAGCGTCAAATAGGGTTTATAGGCAAAAGTTGCATATACACAGAGATATATTTACTGATGTTTACTTTATATTTCTTCAGACAGAATCATAATTTCTATTCATTTTCCACTGGTTTACGCGATCTGATGGTAATGATCCGCTCCCAGCCCTGTCTCTGTGTGTATAGTCTTCCGTGTGTGCGCTGACAGAGACCGGATTCGCCCGTGTCTTGTCCATCATAACGGTGCATCATATGCCGCCCCGTCCTACCCATGATGCATTTCCTGTACACTTCCGTGTTGATATCTGACCACAACAACACAGAGAAACCTCTGTACCCATGAAATCCAAATAATAAACACACGATTACGTTAGTTAATGGTTGGTATGCGATTTTCTTGAGATTTGGGGCGTTTTTATAACAATATTAAAAATGTACATCTGAAATGCTAACTTGTGCAGCGATGTAAAAGGCTATAAATAGCAAATTCCACATGTGATCGCAAAAGGAGGTTATTACAAACCTCAGTCAGGGTTTAAAGTGAGTTTTGAGTAAAAGTGTACTAATAATTTCATAAATAGTCTTATGTAGCTTGATGCTAACGTTAGGTCTAATGCAGCTACATAGCAGGTGCAGTTCTTCTTCATAATGCATTTTGTAATAGTTTTGTCAAAGGTTGTAAGAAAATGTTTTGTTGTATTTTTATAGTAAGGCTTTTGATAACAGTGGGTTAAATGTATACTGGAAGTGAAGCGATGTGGCTTGGTAAACCTTGAAATACCAGAACAAAGGCTAAAAGTAGCGAAATAAAAACAAAAGAATGATGATAAATGAAGAATGAGGATTTTGTGTCATACCTGGCCGATGTGTGAAAGGCTCGTTTCGGAAGAACAATAGAATCATGAATGGGGCAGTTTTGCCGGTCCAAACAAGAGATAATCAGGAGTCATAAATCAATTTTGTTAGCCTTTTATGAGCCTTCTCTAAAAACACACATGACATGGTCTTAGAAAAGGTTTCATAAAATTCACACTTTGTGAGATCATATTCTGAAATAAAGTATTAGTAGACTTGTGGCTTTAGCTTCATTATGTATCTAAAATCATATCCTACATCATTTAATACACTTCAATAGGTTTTTAATATTTTTATTGACATGTTTGAGCTTATCTCGATTATAACGGTCTGAGTAATTCTGATTCCTGAACAGTAAACTTTGAAGTGTCAGCTTTGTGAACATTATGTATCTAGTAAGAAAGACTCCTAAGCAGCAACCTTTTAATTTTGGTTATGTCATTTGTGTCTCCATGCTGAAAATGAGTGGTGACAAGTAAGGGGTTAAATTGTGTTCCGAAGACGAATGAAGTTTTTACAGGTTTGGAACAACACGGGGGTAGGTAAGTGATTAGTGACACAATTTTGGGGTGAAGTATCCCTTTAATATCACTACTTTGAGTTGCGGATAATTGACACCGTTTCGTGTTTGCTTCAAGACAGTCGAGAATTGATTTCCACTTAAAACTTGAGCTCAGCGATTTGAGTTGTATTTAAAACAAAAGCCGCAAGTAATCCACATAACTTTATATATTCTGAATGTCGGGAACCAAACTACTGTTTGGAAGACAAGTTAAAAAAAAATAAAATAAATAATAAGGGGAGCCTTGTGCCGCCCCAGGTTAGCAACTGGAGGAAGGATTAAGGAATGCACAACCTTACAAAAGGTTGTGGAACCTTGGTTTAATAGTGAGAGGGGAAAGAATAAAAACACTGGGAAGAGGCATGTAATCCCGCATTCTGCCGAACCAAAACAATACCAATAGACAAAAAGACACCTAAGGGTTCTGAAAAGTTTATTAAAAACACTAGATTTACATGACCAGAGTAACTTCTCCACTAGAAACCACAGTCTGCTCCCCAGAGACAGCCTTGATACGAGTGTCTCTTCCTGAAAGAGAGATGTTCAAAGTGAGAATGCACTTCTAAAATGCCCAGTTCCTCTTGTCAAGAGCAAGAACTCACGTTTCCTGGTGCAGCTTTGCTCACAAGAGCCAGATGATGGATGGCACACCTCTGTAGTGCAGTGGATAAAGATCTGACAGGGAAGAAAGAGGCTCAAGTCATCGAATCCACAAGTAGTAAATATACAGATGTTCAAGTAAAGGGGGGCATACGGTTTCCTGCAGAGCAGCCAGTGAGGCTGGATCTACAAATGTGAACATCTTCACAACAAAGCGCTTGTAGTGGGTTGGGAACTGAAGACCAGACGATCCAGTCACTGGAACCAGTGTGGTCAGATAGCGGTCGTCCTGGTAAGGGCATCTGAAAACAAGAGAAAAAAAAAAGTTAGAAAGGGTCTCCCAGCAGACTAACTGGATAAAGATTGGCTGTACACTCACCCGTCGATCAGAAGGTCCCACTGGGGGAGACTGAGTGGACTGGGGGTTGAAGTCGTCCAACAACGTCCCAGCGTCAGGACAATGTTGGGGTCGGTCCTCTCCATAATGTGCACCTCAACATACACAGGCTCTCGCAGGACTTTTGTGATGGGATAATCAGCGTCACTGTAATAGGACGTGTAGGCCTCATCCCCTGAGGAACAACACTGGGGTTTAACCAGACTCCAGTTTGAAAGGCTTTAGGCAGACACAGGACAAGACCTTACCTTCAGCACAGCCTTTGGTGACGCATTGGCCATTGGCCAGTCTGAGCTCCACCCTGAGAGGTCCAGGAGCAGCTACTGGTGGAGGTGGAGGAACAGAGTTGACCTCCACAACCAGAGCTTCCACAGAAGTTCCCGAATATCTACACTGGAAGAGAAACCTGGACGACACACAGCGAGCTTGTAGCATTTATCAGGGATTAATGGTCACACCAAGACATGGATCACCTACTCAAAATGACTGTCCCTTGTGATAGAACCATATGGTCCAATCCCCACTTCATACGAGGAGGTCATTCGGTTTTCATACACCACATATCCGCTGTCCTCCTGTGAATAGGAACAGTGTCAGCATCCAGTCCATCACAAGCAAATGCAGAATAAAACCAGTAGCAGCTGCTCACAATCACGCTCGTGCCACATGCGGTCACAGGGAACTGGTATATAGCAAAGGAAGGTGTAGACCCCACAGGAGCACAAGGTGGGTCATTTCCACCCAGTAGATGAACCGTATCCAGACTCAGTCGAGGCAGTGTAACATCTCTAGACACCACTACCACAAACTGACCATCTCTAATACACTGGACGGTCACTAGAACAAGGTACAAGAGCAGGTTAAATTCAGAGAATCAGTTTGACACGAACGGAATAAGATTGGGAACACTTACCCGCCCTTCCATAGAAACACTGCTGTCCGTTAAAGCAGCAGTTGATAGCTTCACACTCAGCACCACTGATCCCAGGTAGACCACATTGGATCTGCTCAGAATCAGCTACAGCTACACATTTATCAAAGGGCTCTGCCTGCACTACTGGCTTCTGAAACTGCTGTTTAACTGGCTTCTGAATCGGAAACTGCGGCTTAGTTAACTGTTGAACAGGCTTCTGAAGTGGAAATTGCGGGTTAGGTAGGTGTTGAACTGGTTTCTGAATCAGAAACTGCTGGTTAGTTAGCTGTTGAACAGGCTTCTGAAGCGGAAACTGCGGCTTAGTTAGCTGTTGAACTGGCTTCCGAAGCGGAAACTGCTGGTTAGTTAGCGGTTGAACAGGCTTCTGAAGCGGATACTGCGGCTTAGTTAACTGTTGAACAGGCTTCTGAAGTGGAAATTGCGGGTTAGGTAGGTGTTGAACTGGCTTCCGAAGCGGAAACTGCGGCTTAGTTAGCTGTTGAACTGGCTTCCGAAGCGGAAACTGTTGGTTAGTTAGCTGTTGAACTGGCTTCTGGAGCTGAAACTGCTGGTCAGTCTGCTGGAGCTGAAACTGCTGGTCAGTCTGCTGGAGCTGAAACTGCTGGTCAGTCTGCTGCATCATCAGAGCTTGAGCATCCTGAAGCGACTTACTCCACTGTGGAACAGCATGACAGAAAGCACAGACCAACGAAATCTGAACCAAACACCAACTTCCAGCCATTGTTCAACAGCTAAACACAAAGAGGAGACATTGCCCTTTGGTCTTTTTCTATTCTACAGATTTCAGCTAATTAACGATAGTCCCTCCCTCTTCATTAACAACTGAGTGGACAAATCCCAGGGTTGTAAATGGACATGTAAAACCGTTCTGGAGAATTTTTGCCCATACCCAAGCCACGTACCTTTTTATGTAGATATCATTTAAAATATTGTATCAATGCATTCTATGGCACCTTTAACTGGGATTATGAACTCATATTTTGGCCGGAAACAATAGTTTGAATTTCTTAACGATGGATTTGTTTCTTATAAACACAAAGCCTTTCACTTCAAAAGACAGTAATTGATGTGAATTACTTGTGGATTATATTGATATTTATATCAGCTCTTTGGACTTTCGTTCTGATGCCACCCATTCACTGCAGAGGATTCATTGGGGAGCAAGTGATGTAATTCTACATTTTTCCAAATCTTTTCCAATGATAAACTAAAAACCATTTAAAAAGAGAGAGATTTTTATGAATATTCTATATTATTTGAGTCATATCAGGGGCTTTTTTAATGACATTCATTGTCTATCATAGACACACAGTCAAACTTGAATTGTAAAATTGTGAATAAGTGTAGATGAAAATCTCAGATCCTTATCAAGCCTTCCATTGGCTAGTGACATTCCAGAACGTTCTCATTTGTTAATTTGTTGAATCAAAGGTAATCAATCAAGCTGAAAGGGGAGGAGCCGCTTAAATTCAAAGCTGTACTTAATGGCAAAGACGAGGACTGGTGGGTATTGTGTTAACGTTTGTCAGGATGGGTCTTTTGCAATATGTGTTAGTGCTGGTTGTGCTTGTGGTGTTTGATCTGAAGAATGCTTTTGGAAGTTTGAGATCCAGTCAAAGTCCAAAAAGCAAGAAGCATCAATCATATCCAGCTTCCAGAGTGCCTGTTTCTTCTCAAGTGCTCGGAAACACTTTGCAGAAGGCTTCTCTGTCTCAGAGTCTTGACTACAGAGGATTTGCACAAGAGCCTCTTGGTCTTCAGGAGAAGCAGGTGTTGCAGGGTCCAGTGAAGCCTTTGGACTGGAGGTTTCCCACTGTTCCAGAAGTGCCGAGTGAGATGGCGGTGGACTTCCATTTGAGGCAACCTGTGACTCCCAGTAGTGTAGCTATTCAATGCGGTGAGAACCGGGTTCATGTGGAGGTACAGCAGGACTTGTTTAGCAATGGTGAACTGATCCAGCCATCTGGTCTGACTTTGGGAGGATGTCCTGTTGTCGGTTTGGTCCCAGGCTCCAAGGTGCTCTTCTTTGACAATGAACTGCAGGACTGCAATAGTGTGTTGATGGTAAGAGCGGTTAAGTGTTACTAGATTTATTGAACCCTACTAAAAATGGGCCCTTGTTTTGGTATCGACGGTTCCCTGAATCTATATCTGGGGAAAAACTCTTAATAACCGCTTACTCGGGTAACCAAGTGTTATGGCATGACTTGCTAAGATGCCTTTAGGAATGGGGGGGGGGGGGGGGTTTGGGGAGAATCCTCTAGGTAACAACGTCCGTCTCCTATAGATGACTAAGGATGAGCTTGTCTACACCTTTACCCTTACCTACACTCCTGAGGCGTTTGCTGGCACTCCGATTACCCGTGCAGGTGGTGCAGTTATTGGTGTTCAATGCCATTATCAAAGGTAAGTGACCTTTTGTGACTCGTGGCATTGCTTGCGGTGGTGGAACTGGAAGCCCGTTTAATTGGTAACTTGAACGGCAGGTTTCAAAATGTCAGCGGTAATGCCTTGAAGCCAACTTGGGTCCCTTATGCCTCAACGGAGGCTGGTGAAGAAGTCTTGCTGTTCTCCCTGAAGCTTTGGGTTTGTGCAGTTTCTCTAGACCTCCTGCCTTCTGAACGAGGCTGTGCCTAAGCAGTTCTTCCCTCTTGCAGATGACTGGTCCTTTGAGAGGCCTTCAAACTCTTACTTCCTGGGTGACGTTATTAATGTTGAGGCATCTGTGAAGGTATACAACCACGTCCCTCTGCGTGTGTTTGTGGACAGCTGTGTGGCCACCCAAGTACCTGATGTGAACGCCCTTCCGAGATATTTGTTCATTGAGAATCATGGGTGTGTTCATGTCACCAGATGCTGCAGAGTTGACTTGTTCTCGCGTTTGCTCCTTGTAACCACTTTGTCCCCGACAACTACTTTTCACTCCTTTTTTTTAGATGTCTTGTGGATGCCAAGGTCACAGCTTCCAGCTCGCGCTTCATGCCTCGATCCCAGGAGGACAAAATCCGGTTCCAGCTGGAGGCCTTCATGTTCCAGGGGGGATCCAGTCCTTCTGTATGTATTATGAGTGTTTGGGAGAACGACCTCTCCCATTTGCTTTGGTTTGTGACCCCTTACCCGTGGTGTCTCTTGCAGATCTACATGACGTGTGTTCTGAAGGCCACTCTTGCTTCTGCACCTAGTGACGCGCTCCACAAATCCTGTTCCTTTGCCAATGGGTATGTTCATGCCACTTACGAATACATTAAAGGTGCCATGTCTGATTTTTCGTATTGCAGGTGGCTTGCTGCTGATGGGAACCACCAGGTTTGTGGTTGCTGTGACTCCACATGTGGTCCTGATGGTGGAACTGCTGCTTCTCCTTTTGGAGGTAGGAAGGTGCTTTTAAGCTTGGTTTTTGACCCTTCAAGCACTTAACTCTGGTGTCTGCTTTTTCTAGGCCTTCAGTGGGAAGGGAAGGCCTCGCTCGGTCCTGTAGTGGTTCAAGAGCACAAGAAGACTTTGGCTGGTCTTCAATAAATGTGGGGGAGCAAACTTATTCTTGCTTCGGTTTTTCTTGTCTAGTTTAACCAATTGATTTGAGCGAGGAAGCGGGTAGTCCTACTGTACCTATTCTCTTGCCAGAAGGAAAGGCTCCCTTTTCGCGTTAGGGAAGTTAATAACCCTTTTAAAGGGACCTGCTGTGAGCTCCCTTTTGATGAGTACTGTAAAGGTGGAATACATTGCCCATGATGCTGTAAAGGGACTGCTGTTAATTGGCACTTGTGCCAAGAGTTCTGCGTGAACGTCCACTTCCTTGAAGCACTGCAGATTTTGCGTGCCTCTTATGCAGTGAACTTGATTTCTTCGTGTTGGTAACTTCAAATGAGCAGTTTAATTTTCTCCTTGCATCCCCAAATAGGTTTGCTCAGTTAAATTTGTTTCCTAATGCTCCTTGTTGACATCTCTAATGCTTTTAAATCCATGTACAATAAAAGCGCACTCCCAGTATCAACACTGGCACAACATTTTCCACCTTCAGATGGGTTATTTATAGGTTTTCCATTGTGTTAGGAAAATGGCAGGCATCTCTTAAGTTCAATTTAGTATTTGGGGAGCCAAACTTGCAGAACCTGTACTGACGTAAGGGGGTTTTTGTGCAGTAGCAGGTCAATTATAATTTCTGAAAAAATAATTGCCGAAATGACACTCAAATAGAACTAATGTTTGGACTCTCAGTGAATGACCTCTTTTGAAAACTGTTGGCTTGTGCAACATCTTGGGCGGTTTGTTTCTAGCACAGTTTTCAATATTAAAGGGATACTCCACCCCAAATTGAAAATCGTCATCACTTGCCCCCAAGTCGTTCCCAACCCATAAGAGCTTCGTTCATCTTTGGAACACAACTTATTTTGGAGGAAAACCAGGAGGCTTGTGATTGGCCCACAGACTGCCAAGTAAAATGCACTGTCAAGGTCCAGAAAAGCATCCTTGGAGTAGTCAGACTGTGTACGTTCTTCTGTGTCAGCCGCGCCACAAGCTTGTGTTTTCTACATAAATTTACGCCTTGATTTGAAAGAGAACCGTGGCATCCACTAGCATATGCCGTTTGCGTTCAGCAGGTGTTTTTTCAAAATGGCGCTAGGGTGATGTGGGGAGAGACAGAGGAGACCATCTGTTGAATAAAGTCTTTGTTTCATTTGTGTACAAAGTGTTCTCATCGCTTCCTAACGTTACGGTTCATCCACTGATGGCAGATGGGTAATTCTGACGGTGCTTTTCATACTTTTCTGGACCTTGACCGACGAGTGTTTTACTTGGGGATGGTCACAGGCCTCCCGGTTTTCATCCAAAATATCTTTAACCCCTTTGCTGTCAAGGATCGTCACCGGCCCCAGATTATTGTTTTACTTTCACAGCACGTTAAACATCACTCTCTTACTTGATCTGGAGAAAGCTGTGCATCAGTTGAAAGTTTAAAGACTGTAGCTTCAATATTTGACCAATGTTTTGATAAAACAGTGACCGTTATTTAGTAATTTATGTCAGGAGTACAAAATAGGAGCCATTTTTAGAATAGAAATTCACCAAGCATTCATATTCAGTAACGTCTGCAGTGGTTTGTGTTGTCATAGATTCACTGAAAAGCGTCAAATAGGGTTTATAGGCAAAAGTTGCATATACACAGAGATATATTTACTGATGTTTACTTTATATTTCTTCAGACAGAATCATAATTTCTATTCATTTTCCACTGGTTTACGCGATCTGATGGTAATGATCCGCTCCCAGCCCTGTCTCTGTGTGTATAGTCTTCCGTGTGTGCGCTGACAGAGACCGGATTCGCCCGTGTCTTGTCCATCATAACGGTGCATCATATGCCGCCCCGTCCTACCATGATGCATTTCCTGTACACTTCCCGTGTTGATATCTTGACCACAACAACACAAGAGAAACCTCTGTACCCATGAAATATCCAAATAATAAACACACGATTACGTTAGTTAATGGTTGGTATGCGATTTTCTTGAGATTTGGGGCGTTTTATATAACAATATTAAAAATTGTACATCTGAAATGCTAAACTTGTTGCAGCGATGTAAAAGGCTTATAAATAGCAAATTCCACATGTTGATCGCAAAAGGAGGTTATTTACAAACCTCAGTCAGGGTTTTAAAAGTGAGTTTTGAGTAAAAGTGTACTAATAATTTCATAAATAGTCTTATGTAGCTTGATGCTAACGTTAGGTCTAATGCAGCTACATAGCAGGTGCAGTTCTTCTTCATAATGCATTTTGTAATAGTTTTGTCAAAGGTTTGTAAGAAAATGTTTTGTTGTATTTTTATTAGTAAGGCTTTTGATAACAGTGGGGTAAATGTATACTGGAAGTGAAGCGATGTGGCTTGGTAAACCTTGAAATACCAGAACAAAGGCTTAAAAGCAGCGAAATAAAAACAAAAGAATGATGATAAATGAAGAAATGAGGATTTTGTGTCATACCTGGCCGATGTGTGAAAGGCTCGTTTCGGCAAGAACAATAGAATCATGAATGGGGCAGTTTTGCCCGGTCCAAACAAGAGATAATCCAGGAGTCATAAATCAATTTTGTTAGCCTTTTATTGAGCCTTCTCTAAAACACACATGACATGGTCTTAGAAAAGGTTTCATAAAAATTCACACTTTGTGAGATCATATTCTGAATAAAGTATTAGTAGACTTGTGGCTTAGCTTCATTATGTATCTAAAATCATATCCTACATCATTTAATACACTTCAATAGGTTTTAATATTTTTATTGACATGTTTGAGCTTATCTCGATTATAACGTCTGAGTAATTCTGATCCTGAACAGTAAACTTTGAAGTGTCAGCTTTGTGAACATTATGTATCTAGTAAGAAAGACTCCTAAGCAGCAACCTTTTAATTTTGGTTATGTCATTTGTGTCATGCTGAAATGAGTGGTGACAAGTAAGGGGTTAAATTGTGTTCCGAAGACGAATGAAGTTTTTTACAGGTTTGGAACAACACGGGGGTAGGTAAGTGATTAGTGACACAATTTTGGGGTGAAGTATCCCTTTAATATCACTACTTTGAGTTGCGGACAATTGACACCGTTTCGTGTTTGCTTCAAGACAGTCGAGAATTGATTTCCACTTAAAACTTGAGCTCAGCGATTTGAGTTGTATTTAAAACAAAAGCCGCAAGTAATCCACATAACTTTATATATTCTGAATGTCGGGAACCAAACTACTGTTTGGAAGACAAGTTAAAAAAAAATAAAATAATAATAATAAGGGGAGCCTTGTGCCGCCCCAGGTTAGCAACTGGAGGAAGGATTAAGGAATGCACAAACTTACAAAAGGTTGTGGAACCTTGGTTTAATAGTGAGAGGGGAAAGAATAAAAACACTGGGAAGAGGCATGTAATCCCGCATTCTGCCGAACCAAAACAATACCAATAGACAAAAAGACACCTAAGGGTTCTGAAAAGTTTATTAAAAAACACTAGATTTACTGACCAGAGTAACTTCTCCACTAGAAACCA